>NW_012109474.1:59529-64529 GCF_000951045.1 Mandrillus leucophaeus | reverse complement strand
TCTTCAGACTGAAATACACATTTGGGAAAATCCCAGACTGGGGGCCCAAGTGACCTATGTTTTGGTATTAATGTATTTACTTGTGGTCAGATTCCAAGAATCCATTTATCCGTTTATTTGGCAAAGTGTCAGAAATTCAGATGAGCCAAAGAGATTATGAGCGCTTGTGATTAGCTGCTTTGGAGTGGTAGCAGCCAAATGTTTTATCCAGTATTCTTTACTCATTAATGAAGACATTTTCCCCCATGTAACAGCCGTTATCTACATCATAGCATTCCTTTGTTTATTTACTTATTTACTCCACAAATATCTTTGAATGCCTACTGTGTGCTAAGTACTTTCCTAGACTCTGGGAATTCAGAAATAGAAATCAACACCAGTCCCTGCCCTCACATTGCTTCCAATCAAGAGGAGGAGACAGATTACCTAAGAAAGCAGTATGAGTACTACGATAGTAGTCTACACAAAAAAAAATCTGATAAGATTTATATAACCCTGTGTCCCTTTAGCCAATGTTTAATTCAACCATTATTATTGGAAAATATCAATATTTTAGTTCTATGCTTATATAGCTATAACAAAAAAAGAACGAAATGTCTTTTCAAACTGCCTGATAAGTCAGTATGCAATTTTTGATTTTTATAGGAATTTTTCACTCCCGTGGCAACCATAAATATCGTTAATCAGAAAATCTCTATGACCTTTCTCTGAACAAAGATATAGACCTGTATTTAATTGATCCCTAAAAAAAATTCAGTTTAGCAACAATACTTTGTTCCAGTTGATCTTTTAGTTCATCATTTTAATTAAGTTTAGCTTTTCTTTAATCTTTCAGCCTTATCGGTAACTATTACTTTTCAGCAATTTCAAAGAGATTACATTTTTAAACGATTTTTTAAAAACCTCCCTGTTAATGGTCATTAACCTTACATACAGCAGATATAATTCTGTATGCTTAGAGGGACCAAACATGAAGTTCTTAAGCAGCCAAAATTACCCAATAGCCAGGAGAACTTTTATCTCTAGATTCTTTAAAATTAGACCCAAGTCAGATAGATAAGGGGAATGGTAGTTTGGTCAAAATATTACCTACTCAAAAATATAAATGACAGTATTTCCACTTGCAATCCCAGAGTAAGGTTTTGCATATCCGTTTTGAATAACTTTAGTGAAGTTAAGTGATTTGAAATTGAATGCAGTGGGGTAAGCTGGTAAGACAGCTCAAAGCTATTGCAGGTCAAGGAAATCAGGTAAAGTGGAGTCATCCCCACTTTTCAATCCCCTTCACTGGAGAAACGCCGGTGCCACTGCAGTGCGAGTGCAACTGCATCTTTTTATATGTATAGAAGTTTTAAAATCAATTTGATTTTCACTGGTATGATTCTCTAGTGTACTTAATATGCTATGGACAGATTTCTGAGAATAGTAAGAAGCAATTACACTTCTCATGAATATATAGCGGATGAAGCACTCTGATTCATTATTCCATTCTATTTTCGAACATGCCTATGATTTTTTTTAAAAAAAAAAAAGGAAAAAAGAAAAATTCTTTAAAGTATGAACTAGTAGATCTGAGTTTTAATTATCTCACTAGGTGACATTAGGTAAACCCTTAAACTATTTTGTGCCTCAGTTAATCTACCTATAAAATTTGATAAAACCTCCCACCTCTAGTTTTAACTAGCAACATTTAGTTATGTATAATGTATTTTGAAGTCTTTCAATACATGGATTCGAAATTAAATAATTTCCTTATTTCAGATATTTGTTTATTTTTATTTATGAAAGTTTCCTTCTTACTAATGATTGTTAAAAATGCAGAACTCAAGGAGATGGAGAAGGGCAATGAAAAAAATGTCCAGGAAAAAAAATTAAACAGCATTAACTCACAACACCAGTTCTAAAACTCAAGACCTTTCTAAATGAACTGGAGATGCACTAATCAAAGATATTTAATTTACTGATTCCAGATGCAGCGTGTATGCACCTTGCAATAAATTTTGATCATGAATTGTAAAGTTTGCCATAACTCTTAGTTTACTATAATCCCACTGGTATTAGTTAATCTTGCACTTGCTCCTTTTTATTTTTTCACTAATGGAGTTAATATTTAGTTAGTTCATTCTGTAGCATATGCTCTCCAGTGGTATTGATTTTTTTTTTCTTTTCTGTTCTGTGACTTCACTGAAGTGCCAAACGTCACAGGGGAAGTCATTCAGTGCAGAATTTAACAGCAAGAAATTAGAAGTCTATATCCCACTGATAGAGGAGAAAATTATTTAACCTTGCTTTTTATATAATTGATTCTTTAATGCCTTAATGCAAAGTGTTTTTAAAAACCTCTCTATGCCATATGTTGTGCTATATTTTAGTTATTCTTAAATGTGCTATTATACTAACTGTAGATTAATTTTGACCCTATCCAAATTATACCTCTCAGATAGAGTGTCAGAGATAGAGAAAATAAAAAATCCAGAAAATCTCGCTTAGAAGCAGATTATAAGACTAAGATCAATTTTAAAATTCAGAGTTTATTTGGGAGTTAAACATGCGTACATGCAGCTTCTGTTCAACAGTGGCCAGGCCCTGTGCCTGCTGTTGAGCAGCAGGAGGACAGAGCCTCAGCCCAGGCTGAAAGGGCAAGAAGGTGCATTGGGAGCAGCATGCGAAGATTGTTTGCAGCTTTGCGTATGCAGGAGATGCCTTCTCTTCTAGGGTGTGCTCCCCTGCAGCAGAACACAGACACTGCTAGCACATGATTCTGCACAAACTATGGAAACATCTGGACTATTGACCGAAATTATACCTTTCTTCATCCAGATGTTAGAGTGCATGTGTATCTCATGTACAGACACAGCCTTAAACCAAAATAATTTATTTACTAAATTGGCCGGGTGCAGTAGCTCATGCCTGTAATCCCTGCACTTTGGGAGGCCGAGGCAGGTGGATTGCCTGAAGTCAGGAGTTCAAGACAAGCCTGCCCAACATGGTAAAACCGTGTCTCTACTAAAAATACAAAAATTAGCCGGGTGTGGTGGTGGCCTCATGTAATCCCAGCTACTCGGGAGGCTGAGGCAGGAGAATCACTTGAATCTGGGAGACAAAGGTTACAGTGAGCCAAGACTGCACCACTGCACTCCAGCCTGTGTGACAAAGCAAGACTCCCTCTCAAAAAAAAAAAAAAAAGAAAAAAAGAAAGAAAGAAAGAAAGAAAAAGAAAAAAATTTATTTACTAAATTTACCTGTGAGTGTTCAATTAAATAACACACTTTCTTTCTTTTTTTCTGCAGACTTCCTCTGTGGACAGACATTTTCCTTCTATTTAAAAAAAAAAATTCTCCAAATATTTTTCATCAAGTGTCAACAATAGTACTGGAAGGACATAGAGGCCGTTTCAGTGATAAGCAACTGCTTAGTCCCTGGGGCTGCTGGCTGGGGCCATGCTTCTAAGCACTGGTTGCTGGCTCAAGGGAGAATTTAAAAGGGAGACAGGCAAGACAAGGAGCAGGAAACCAAGTAGGGATGAAAAGACTCGGGGCAGCCTGGTGCAGTGGCTCATGCTTATAATCCCAGCACTTTGGAAGAATGAAGCAGGAGGATTCCCTGAGCCCAGGAGTTCGAGACCAGACTGGGCAACATAGGGAGACCTACAAAAAATTTTTAAAAATTAACCTGGCATAGTGGCACAGCCACTCTGGAGGCCGAGGTGGGAGGATCACGTGAGCCCAGAAGGACAGGCTGCAGTAAGCCATGTTCATACCACTGCGCTCCAGCCTGGGCAACAGAGCAAGACCTTGTCTCAAAAAAGAAAGAAAGAAAGAAAGAAAATAGTGGGAGATGAAAGAATGTATTTCCATAGAAGGGATGGGTGAATGCCACATTTTTTACTCTTTATTCAAATGGCAAAAGTTTCATATTGTACCCCATATACATGGTATACTCTATATGTGTGCAGGACACAATATTTAAATGTCTTACTTATTGAATTCAGAGTTCAGCTTGAGAAGAGTGATAACTGTTTAATCAGCTTCTCCTCTCTCATGTCCACCAACAGAACAGGTCACCTGACCATTCATTCGGCTCTTATAGTTAAATGAACTCTAAAAATGTACAATATTTTTGCTGTTGGAGACCACGGAAGACATATATGTTTATTAATATTTTTAGGTCATGGTTAAAATTTAGTGCTGTAGTTTTGTTTGTTCCTTAAAGAAATTTTCAAAATGTCAGATGAGAACAAAACTTATTTTCTATTGGAGCATCACGAATTTCCCCAGTAAACTGAATATATAGTTAGCCTAATTTAGTCAGAATATGCAAATGGATTAAATGTGCTTTTCACATATAGGAACAAGTTAGTGCTTTAAAACCCTTCATGACAACTAAGGATTTAGAATAACATTAGTTAGTATTTCTCTTACAAAGCAGAATGGATTAAAAAGTACAACAAGTATTCGTGGAATATATTTGTACCCCTTCCTAAGGTAGTAGTGATGGGGATTACCTGTAGGTTAGGATCTCTCTGCCCTCAGAAAGTGTATTTTCTAGCTGAGGAAGACCAGACTAGGAAGACTTCTAGGAAGACCTAGAACATCAGGTACAAAGGGGCAGAATAAAGGCAATAAGCACTCATAAGTTCAGCCAAGGAAGGGATGAATCAGTAAGATTTGCAGAAGTTGAAAAAGCCTTATGGAAGAAAAACGTCTTAGGCTGGCCAGGTTGCTATTAAAAAAAAAAAAAAGAAAAAGAAATACCATCAACTGGATGGCTTAAACAGCATCTGTTTTTCTCAGTTCTGGATGCTGGGAAGTCCAAGATCAAGGCACTGGCAGATTCAGTGATTGGTGAGGGAGCTCTCTTTCTGGTTCATAAATGGCTATTTTCTTGTTGTGTCCTCACGTGGTGGAAAAGTAGGAAGGGAGGTCTCTGGGGTTGCTTTTATAAGGGCACTAATCCCATTCATGAGTGCTCTGCCCTCGTGACCTAATCACATCCCAAAG
>NW_012109474.1:23305-59479 GCF_000951045.1 Mandrillus leucophaeus | reverse complement strand
CCACCCTCTAATACCATCACTTTGGGGGTTAGGATTTAAATATGTGAATTTGGGGATAAGGGGGACACAGGCATTCAATCCTTAACAAGAGAAGACTTGGATGGCATTCTGATTTTGGTTGCACAAGGAAGAGAGGAGAGGGCACCTTAGGACGGAGAAATGACGTAAGGCAGATGTAAGCAGCAGATGTGAAAAATAAATGCCTGTTAGGCAATAAAGACAGGATGGGCCGGTTACAGTGGCTCAGGCCTGTAATTCCAGCATTTTGGGAGGGCGAGATGGATGGGTCACATGAGCTCAGGGGTTCAAGACCAGCCTGGGCAACATGGCGAAACCCCGTCTCTACAAAAAAATACAGGAAAAAAGTAGCCAGACATGATGGTGTGCGCCTATAGTCCCAGATACCTGGGAGGCTGAGGTGAGAGGATCACCTGAGCCCAGGAGGTCGAGACTGCAGTGAGCCCGAGCCTGGATTGTGTGAGTGCACTCCAGCCTGGGTGGCAGAGCAAGACCTTGTCTCAAAAAAAAAAAAAAAAAAAAAAATGGAGACAGGATGGCTCAGCAGCTCAGCAGGTTGAATAAGATTATGGGGGAACCTAGAGACTTTGCGGGGAGAACTTTAGAGTGGAGTCTTTGATGGAGACCATAGGGAGCCATTGCAGGTTCTTGAGCAGAGGCCTGCCATGATATTTAACAGAAAGTAATTATTCTAGTGCCTTGAAAGCTAATGCTATTGAATCTGTTGGCTGTTTTTTGTTGTTGTTGCTGATTTTTTTTTTTTTTTTTGCTTGTTTGTGTTGTTCATATACTCCATCTCCTCTTCATTTGCTATTTACTGCTCATATCTGCTTCAGTATTTTACTTCTCACACCCACCTTTCTCGTACTTCCAGTTTCTAATAACATGTGAGGGCAGAACCAAGAGTGGGTTGGAACATTCACCTGGAACATGGAACCACTGCTGTTGGAGGACCTTGGAGAGACCAGGAAAGCAGGCTCCTGACATTCCAGGCTCTCTGGTCTCCAACTGCGCTCGGCAGTGATGTAGTTTCCCTGATATGGCATGATGCTGCCCCCACCCTCCTGGGTGAGCAGGATTCTCAGAAACCATGCAGGTCACAATGAACTGGTCCTGCACATGTGCACTTGGAAAGTCCTCGTGTAGACACCTTCCTAAGCAGCAGCTTTTTCTTTTCTTCTTCTTTTTTATATTTAAGTCAGGGTCTCACTCTATCACCCAGGCTGGAATGCCATGGCCAGTGGTGCAGTCATGACTCACCTCAGTCTTGACCTGCAGGGCTCAAGTGATCTTCCCACTCAGAGTAACCAGAATTATAGGAGTGCACTACTATGCCAAGCTAATTTTTGTCTTTTTTATAGAGACAGAGTTTCGCCATGTTGTGCAGGCTGGTCTGAAACTCCTGGGTTCAAGCACTCTCCCTCGGCCTCCCAGAGTGCTGGGATTACAGGTGTGAGCCATAGCCCCGGGCCTTTAGCAGCAGCTTTTAGTCACTTCCATCCACAGGAGACATTTTATGCCCTAGTTACCCGTTACTCTCCAACTTCAAACCAGTTTTTTTCTGTAGTCTTAGACATGTTTGAGGCCAGGCTTCCAAGAAACATGCTCCTTCCGTGTATAATTTTCTCTCCTAGAACTCTACACTGTTAGAATCGCTATGCTTCCCCCGACCCCTGCCCCTCCCTCCCCCCTTTTTTTTTTCCTGAGATGGAGTCTTGCTCTGTCACCCAAGCTAGAATGCAGTGGCGTGATCTCAGTTCACTGCAATCTCTGCCTCCTGGGTTCAAGAGATTCTCCTGCCTCAGCCTCCCAAGTAGCTGAGAATACAGGCGCCCACCACCATGCCCGGCTAGTGTTTGTATTTTTAGTACAGAAGGGGTTTTACCACGTTGGCCAGGCTGGTCTTGACTCCTGACATTAGGTGATCCACCCGCCTCAGCCTCCCAGAGTGTTGGGATTATAGACATGAGCCACCGCATCCAGCTCACCAACCCCATTTTTAAAAGAGGAATCTAGTACTCACTTTGGCAGCACATATACTAATATTGGAACAATACAGAGAAGATTAGCATGGCCCCTGTGCAAGGATGACAACAAATTTCTGAAGCAGTCCATATTTAAAAACAAAAGGAGTGAGAGGAATATAGGGGATAAAAAAGTAAGCACTTTAATTTAGGGATGTTTCCAAACCCATTCATTAATTCTGAGAAAGTAAAATGTAGCCAACCTGATGGAATTTTTATAAAAATTGGGAGCTCACTGTCAACTAAATCACATTTATTTAATCTACTATTAGACTGCCTTTTTTTCTTTAACCAGATGGAAACCATTAGCAGCAATAGTGAACAAATCTATCCAGGCTCCCAGAGGTCATTTTTAACCACCATTAACAATCTGGTTTTCACAGATTAGTAATATACGAAAGGCAACAGTCCAGTAAAAGATACACAAAAGGCAGAAGAAGCTTCTGTGCTTCTTATTTACCTAACATTTAGCCATTTTAAAAACCCTGTGTAAGTGAGGCATTCGAATCCTCTAAGCTCAAAATTGGCAGATTTTACCCGGAAGATGCAGCAAAATATCTGTTTGAAATAGATGCCGATGCAAAGTGTTAATAAAACCTCTACAAAGCTGATGAAAAGACAAGCTTTTTATTAACATCATCAGTAGATTTGCCTGTGGTTAATATAGTCTCCATTTACTAGCTGCTTGTTTAGTGGTTTCATACCAATGTAAAGCTACTAATTATGAAATAGGAAAGAAATGCATTTTACATATCACATTTTAATTTTTAAATTCAACTATCTAACTGAAACATAATATAAGATAAACAGTCCACAAAATATACTAAAGAGTCAAAAGGAATCTGGTCTATAATTTGATAAGACTATGGTTTCTAGAATTGCCTATTCAGGAATAAAGATCTCATTTAAATCATGCTTTGAGTGGTTGAGAAAGTTGTAGAATAGTAGTGTCATTAGGCCCTGCAGATAAACACAGAGATACATACATGCCTCTTTCTTCTCTTGTTCAGAGTCAATATTGTATGCCAGTATTTTTGAAATACACCTTTAAGTGGTTAACTGAGACTGCACATAATGTGCATGTATCTTCATTTCAAAATACTGTTTTTCTTGGTTTACACATTAATGATTTGTTATCAACCTTCATGTTACTCTTGTTTTAGATAATAGTGTTTTTCTAGGAATTGCATTGAGGTCTATATTTAAAATGCTTCACAGATATTTCCTCTCTATTTTCTTTTTATATGGAGAAGAAAGCCAAGGTATCAAGGTTCAAGAGTACATCTGAACCTATAGAGAGGTCATGTCCAAGATGAGAATGAGGATGTAGAAATCTAATCTGGATATTAGAGAAGATGCTTGCTACTCAGGAACTGAGGGATGCCAAGGATATTATTAGGCTCCTTCCTCTAATGGTGCATATGTTCTGAAATATTTGCATATATTTTCACAGATGTATTTACCTACACACACACACACACATTCACAAACACACACAAATGTACTCCCCACAGTCATCAAGTAAAATGCACTTGAATTGCCATTGATAATATCATGTTGAAAATTTTCCTGTCTGTCCATGGTACTGTTACAGTTCACCACTTCAGGGAGAAATTCTGTTTCCCTCTTTGCAGAAAGTTTTACCTCGGCAAAGAAATCTCCCTGTACTTCTACAAGTGCCCAGGGCCATTACATTTTGTTTTTTGCTGAGGGAACTAAATAGTAAGGAGATCTTTGATGAATTCTGGCCCACGCTGTAATTTAGAATTTACACTCCTGGGGTCCTTTTCAGAAACAACTAAGAACCCTTTATTGAGTGCTTATTGTATGTTCAACACTGTGCTAAGCAATGGCCATACCTAGCCCCTGCCCCCAAGTAACACATGGCCCACTGAGTGAGGAAGGGAAGTAAGGAGACAGCACCATGCCTGAGGCCTGTGCGAGGAACTCTGGGGACAGAGAGGAGGGATGGGGGGAAAGGGAGGGGATCCATGAAGCCTCAGAGCCCCTTTGTTTGTTCTACCAAACCTCTTCAGACAGAAATGAAAAGCTTGATTAAATTATGTGAGTCTTGAGGATAGCAGGTTGAATTTTTTAAAAATTCTGATTGCCTGAATGATTGGATTCTGGTTTATTTAGACTGGATTTGTAGACTCAATTCATCACTGTGGATAGAGACATTTTCTTAACTTGCCATCCTAGTTAGCACGTAAGCTAAATAGGAATAACGATCTAACCTTTATTCACAATATAGTTTTCTTTGGTCAAGGAAGAGCAGTGAAGAGATACCGGCAAGCAAGTAACTGTTCACAAACTAATATAAGTTAACTTATTTTGTCTAAGTTGATTTTTAATTTTTTTTTACTTTTTATTTTATTTATTTATTTTTAAATTTTGAGACAGGGTCACCCAGGCTGGAGTGCAGTAGTGCAATCACAGCTCACTACAGCCTTAATTTCCTGGGCTCAAGTGATCCTCCCACCTCAGCCTCCCAAGTTGCTGGAACTACAGGCACACACTACCACATTCAGCTGATTTTTCTATTTTTGTAGGGACAAGGTTTTGCCATGTTACCCAGGTTGGTCTTGAACTTCTGGCCTCAAGCAATCCTCCCGCCTCAGCCTCCCAATTACAGACATGAGCCACTGCACCTAGCCTTAAATTGATTTTTTTTTTTTTTTTTTTGAGACAGAGTTTCACTCTTGTTGCCCAGGCTGGAGTGCAATGGCACGATCTCAACTCACTGCAACCTCCGCCTCCCAGGTTCAAGCGATTCTTCTGCCTCAGCCTCTTGAGTAGCTGGGATTACAGGCATGCACCACCACGCCCGGCTAATTTTATATGTTAGTAGAGATGGGGTTTCTCCATGTTGGTCAGGCTGGTCTTGAACTCCTGACCTCAGGTGATCTGCCCACCTCGGCCTCCCAAAGTGCTGGGATTACAGGTGTGAGCCACCGTGCCCCGCCCAAGTTTTTTTAAAAAAAAAAAAAAAAAACTATCAATTATTAGGAAACCCCTCCAGGTTTATCAATCACAGCTCAAAGTCTCCTCCCACTTCTTTTTCTGTGTCCCAAATTTTGATGGCCCAAGAAGGCTAGGCCCCTGCCTCTAGTCTTGAGAACCTTTCTATTCATATCAAGCTTCCTCCCTTCAAGGACAAGTGGGACTCCAATCAGATTTCTACCAGAAATCTTGACTATCCAGACTCCTCTTTTGCCCATTCTAGAAATTTCCTTCCTTGTAAAGGATGGATAGCAGTAGGGGGCTGGAGAGGGAATAACTTCAAGAATCTGCTTTTCTGGAGCTGCTATCACAGGCCGGGCAGGCTCTGCTGTCCTTTTCTGCACCTCCCCTCCATGTTTCAGGAGGATTGTGTGTGAGTAAATGAGGACGACATTTGGTTATGAGGACTTCCAATTTCAGGTTATATTAAATAAACTGTTGTGCAGATACTAAAAGAAAATGTAAAGGAAAACTTACAGAACTAGCCTACACAAAACTAATAATATTTTTTCTCCTTTTTTAAAAGGTGAACACACACAAGAAACTAATTCACCTCATTCACTCAAAAAGGATGTAGAAAATATGGGGAAAGGTAAATGAAAGTTTCAATTCTGTAGAACTTCTCTTAGCTTTAAACGACTGTGGAGATAATAGGAGGATATTTTTGTCCTACACCATATTTTTAGCTTGACAAGCAACATATGAATAATATATGGACCATTGGGTGGATATAATTGAGATTAATGCATATGTATCAATCAATACATGACACTGTAATATAATACTTTAAAATAATATATTACATTGATTTATATTCATGGATTTCTGCACAAAATCTATCCTATGTCTATGCAACACTTTTTAAACTGGTAAATATTTTGTCTTATAATAATAAACTGCCATATATAACAGTTCTCTGGAGAGTTATTTGTAAAGATTAGTAAAATGACTCTTCTTTTTTTTATTAGAAGAACTTCAGAAGGTTTTATTTGAACAAATAGATTTACGGAGACGACTGGAACAAGAATTCCAGGTGTTAAAAGGAAACACGTCTTTCCCAGTATTCAGTAAGAAATCACTTTTATTTCATTGTATTTATGATAATTGATTACGTTTCTATTATTAGGCTTAAGAATGTAATTCTAAGTGTTAAGTGATTGTGCAAAACACACACAGTCTTCCCATGGTCTGCCTAAATATTCATAAATTTTAGTTTTATTTAGGCTTTGAATTGACTCACAGATAGAATTTCTTTTTTTGTTTTGTTTTGTTTTGTTTTTGAGACGGAGTCTCGCTCTGTCGCCCAGGCTGGAGTGCAGTGGCCGGATCTCAGCTCACTGCAAGCTCTGCCTCCCGGGTTTATGCCATTCTCCTGCCTCAGCCTCCCGAGTAGCTGAGACTACAGGCGCCTGCCACCACACCTGGCTAGTTTTTTGTATTTTTTTAGAGACGGGGTTTCACCGTGTTAGCCAGGATGGTCTTGATCTCCTGACCTCATGATCCGCCCGTCTTGGCCTCCCAAAGTGCTGGGATTACAGGCTTGAGCCACTGCGCCCGGCAGAATTTCTTACAAGAACTTTTTGGTATTTATGTATGGATATACGTGTATCTGTATGTGTATGTTGTGCATATTTTAAAATGTGTGTAAATATATAATTAAATATGTAAATATATTTAAATATTTAGATAGATTTAGATTATAGATTTTAAAACAAAAGAACTACTCAGGTATTTACATCCTCTAAAGTAGGGGAAACAAGAAAAAGTTAACTTTCATTCTCAGATTGTTCTGGATAGCATTCCTGATGCTTGAGATATGTATAAATATGAAAATCTAAACATTAACAGTTCAGTGTACACAATCTATTTTATTAAATGAAATTGGTATAATTTTAGTAGTTTTAGATTCCCTATCCATATTTAATGTTAAAATTCCATTCTGAACTTAGAGGCAGGAGATATTGTAGCCTAAAAACTGTTTGTTCTACTCCCAGAGTCTTGGAATTTTCTAAAACTTTATAGTAGGTGTCCAGATTTTTAAAATTCACCTGACCTGGTCTGGGTCACATCTGGACAAATACACCACAGTAGTGTTTTTCAAGCTCTCTAGAGTTTGATTTAGTCATCTTCCCCTCTCCAGAGAAAGGAAAGTGGGAAAATAGTATGCAAACTTTTTTTTTTTTCTTTTTGAGATGGAGTCTCGCTCTGTCACCCAGGCTGGAGTGCAGTGGCACAATCTCGGCTCACTGCAACCTCTGCTGCCTGGGTTCAAGCAATCCTCCTGCCTCAGCCTCCCGAGTAGCTGGGACTACAGGCACACACCACCACATCTGGCTAATTTTTGTATTTTCAGTAGAGGTAGGGTTTCACCATATTGGTCAGGCTAGTGTCGAACTCCTGAACTCAGGTGATCCGCCTGCCTCAGCCTCCCAAAGTGCTGGGATTACAGGCATAAGCCACTGTGCCTGGCCTGCAAACTTATTTTTCTAATTATATATTTAAAATTAATTTTTTCCAGAGCACTTTTTTAGAATGTCAGCATGCTTCTTGTTATTAACCCAGAAATCACAAAACTCAAGTTGGCAATTCCTGTGCCAGATGATTCCTGTAGCAGCACCTGGAAGATTTTTAAATAATTGTGATAATTCCAATAATGTCAGCCTGAAGGTCTTCATTCATTAGGGCTTCCTAAATGTAATCATTGGCACAACTGAATGACATACTTAGGTAGCATTTTTGAATAGCACCAGGTTCCTGCTAACATGTCAAACTGAATTTGACCAGAACATTTAAAAGTGAGGATTCAAAATGTAGAGGTAACTGCATGATGGAAGAGAATGCTGACCACAAGGAATGGGAGGGTCTGCAAAGTGTGTCCTCTCTGCATACTCCAAAGGAGGTTGGAGCTCATGGTACTTCAGTTGTTTTGAATTCAGAGAATACCTGCAGGGCTTTAGAATGAAACTGAAAGGAGGAGAATGGCCAATAGCTTTTGATAGCATAATTAGGAATATTGTGATACTTATAGCTTTGAGAAAAGGAGAAACGTTTAAAATATCTTTGAAACCATAAGAAACGGGTGCTTTGAAAGGATCTAGGATTCTCTAACTTTTGAAACTGTGTCTTAAGAAATACTGCACAGTTCCTTGCCCCAATGAGAGGCATTGAATGATATGTTTTTCCATATCTAACTGTTGAGTTTGCAGGTCCCTGCTTTTAGATCTAGCAGAGTGGGTCCAAGTCCCGTTGAATCCCTAACATCCCCTTCTAACTCCCTATGAAACCTCTGTAGTCATAATTCATCCCATTAATAAAAGCTAATTCATATTCATTCTAAGGAATTAAGTAATCCATAATAATTGATATTTTTCTTAGTAACTGCTCTGTAATACAACATGTTTCTGTTAAACAAAATGTTAGAATGTGACGGTACTGGCCAGTTTCAATTCAGACCTCTCATTCATCATTTTGATGTGCATTAATATGTATCCTCTGTGATTGCCACATATATGAAGTACTTCAATTAAACAGTAACAAAAAAATTTCCTCTTTTTTATCTGTAACATACTCCACTGACCAAGGAAGTGGCATGTGTGTGCCCAAGTTTAAATAATGCGTGGTTTAGATACACCACAAAGAGGCAGTCAATTTCACACGGATGAAAATAGCAAATGCACATTATGTGCTTGTTAACTAAATGTGAGGGACCGTGAGGCTAGGAGACAGATTTAGATTCACTCAGATGAAAAGGGGAAAACCGAGCTTTGCGAAGCCTCGTCGGAAAGCAACATAGAGGAATTCTCGTGAGAGTTGTGCAAAGCTTTTTACTATGAGGTGAACAGATGCTCACAGTCACCACACTTAAACTCCAGTTCACTTAGAGCACTGTGGACCTAGGCTAGGAGCTGTAGCATGTGAGAATTAAGAATCTAGGCTCAAAAATTGGCCAGACCTGAGTTCATTTTCAGGCTCTGCTACTTGCTGGTTGTATGACCTTGGAAACTGTAAAATGCGGCAGATAATTCCTGTTGCGTAGAAGAATGAGAGGACTAAATGAGAGATCTATGTGAAGTGCTGTGCACATGCTGGGCACAGGATAAGTGCAATTATGATGGTGATTATGAAACAGAAAGATGAAAAGGAGAGGAATAGCACTGAGCTCTAGAAAAGCATTTCTAAACTTGGGTCCAAATATTCGGCTTCTGGCTAGGCACAGTGGCTCACACCCGTAATCCTAGCACTTTGGGAGGCTGAGGCAGGCAGATCACTTGAGGTCAGGAGTTCGAGACCAGCCTGGCCAACATGGTGAAACCCCATCTGTACCAGAAATATAAAAAATTAACCAGGTGTGGTGGTATGCTCCTGTAATCCCAGCTAGCCAGGAGGCTGAAGCAGGAAAATCACTTGAACCCGGGAGGCAGAGGTTGCAGGGAGCCAAGATCATGCCGCTGCACTCCAGCCTGGACAACACAGCGAGACTCAGTCTCAAAAAAAAAAAAATTGGCTTATTGCCTTGGTTCTGAGGTTTAATGAGGACCACAGGAATGATCCTAAGCATGGAGAGGCTACAAATACAGATAACAGAAAGGAGGGGCAGGTAGAGGAGGAGGAGGAGGAAAAGGAGGAAGAAGGGACAGAGGGAAAAAGGAGAAGGAGGAGGAAGAGGCAGAAAAGGAGGAAGAGGGAGGAAGACGGAGGTGGAGGAAGAAACAAGTTTCCACACTGGGGGAGCAGCAGTTGGGAGGAGGAAGAGAAACAAGCAAGTCTCTGCACTTGCTGGAACGGAGGCTTCCAGAGCTGCTTTCCACTAATACTTACGCGTAGCCCTGATGGGGAAATCTGGGCAGGAGAAAGCAGATTTCTCCTGTAATGGCAGGCATTTGCCATTACAGCAGAGGCAGAGAAGCATGGCAGGTCATAGAGATGGTTCCAGGTGTGGATACTGACTGCTCTACTCACTAGCTGAGTAACCTTGGGCAAGTTCCCTGATCTCTTTTCAACAGTATAGCAATACTGCTACCTACCTCCTGGGGTTGTGGAGAGGATTAAATGAGTGAAAGGCATGAAGTGCTTAGCACAGTGACAAATGCAGAGTAATTACTATGAAATGTGAGTTGTTGCTATTATGTACAGTTTTAAAGTTTGATGCTGACATTCTTGTAGTGACTGTATAGTAAAGCAGCTAACGTAAGAAACCAGAACTTGTAAAGGTTTATTGAGCTGTCATTATAGAGGGTGGAACAGGCAGTGAAACTGTTTTGATACCAAACAATAAGTTTAATCAACAAACCGGGTAAGACACAACAGAGAGGTAGGAAGGGTATACTAAGGAAAGAGGAGAAGCTGGAATTGAGTGGGAGTAGGTGTTTGGGGAAATGGATTAGGAGGGGCTCCACTGTTATCAAGGTTACTTTGAGATGAAAATAGGATGGCTGGTCAAACATGTTTTGTAATGAATATCATGTTCAACTGGACAGAAGTAACTTATTAAAGGTGACCCCCAATGCCACCATTCCAAACTCCCCCCTCACAACTGGTCTGATCATTTTTGCAGCTGTAAATCCAGAAGTTATTTTTGCCACTGCATCGTTATATACACCTTTCCCAGCAATTGTATCTCTTCTTCCTCTCTTTTCCTCTAACACCCTATGCCTTCCTTTATTACAGCATTCATCCTTTTGCTGTAGTTTTTATTCATTTTGATTTCTTCCCACTAGCCATCTTAAAACCTCAGGGCCTAGCCCTGAGCCTGGGACCTGCTAAAGGTGGCAATGAATGGAGAAGGGACCTGCTAAAGGTGGCAATGAATGGAGAAGGGACCTGCTAAAGGCGGCAATGAATAGAGAAGGCCCTCACCAGCAGGGTGCCCTGCATCTTCACCTCCCTTCTCCACTCCAGCCCTTTCTGCCTGCTGCTCTTAGCCCTGTCTTCCTAAAACTCTAGATTTGGCACCAAATCTTCACCTCAAGAAGCCAGAATGATTTGCCCTGTTTATCATGGTATATCTAAGTTAACTCTTCTCTGACTCTCAAAACCTGCCATAATTGTATGCCCCCCACTCCACCGCCGCAACCTCTCCACCCTTATTTCTGCTTCTCCCCAGGCTCAGCCCCAGTTACCTGGCAGACCACTCTCACCCCTCTCCTTCCACCTCTGCACACCGTCTCCCTCTAGTCCAGAGTGCCTCCCCTCATCCAAGTCCTCCTCCTTATCTGGGACACAGCTAAAGTTTTGCCACATCCAAGAAGCCTTTCCACTCTTGCAGCTGGCAGCATTTTCTGAAGTCCTGTTGTGTTCATTTCTAGTACCATGAGTTTTCTGTGTTGACTCCTCCTCTGTTTCACTCTCCTCTCCCCACACTTGCATTGTAAATAGATTCAGGGAAGGGCTACTCAGAATGTTCTTCCATTGCCACCTGCAGCACCTGGCATATTGTGGGTACGTAACACACTCTCAATAAATGATTGATAGGAACGTTGGGGTCATACCCGAAGAGATTAAAACTGACAATGGAGGATGAAATTGGATCACTGAAGTCTGTTATATAAAGGAGAGTATCCAGGGCTCATGAGTAGAATCCTTAGATTTGCAGATCTAGTGACAAATTCATGGCACTTAGAAGAACTGAGTGGAAAGGCCAGTTGGTTATTACAGGAAAGCACAAATGAATGGGGCTTTATGAAAAATGTTAGATTTTATCTAAAATGTCATCATTTTAGATTCTTATAAAAAATTGCTCTTCCAAATTACTGTTAAGAGTCCTTGTTATTAAAAACAAACTACATCTCATCTCTCTGAATATGGTTGTCTGCGTTTTTCACCTGTGGCCATTATTGAATTTATTTTATGTTCAGTGGTTCCCTTCCTTCCTTCCTTTTTCTTTCTTTTTGTAGCATACTCTGGAAGATGAAGTGTGGGGTGGGGGCAGCGGGGCAGATTCCAAAATACTGTACAGATTAAAAGCTTTGGCCGGGCGCGGTGGCTCAAGCCTGTAATCCCAGCACTTTGGGAGGCCGAGACGGGCGGATCACGAGGTCAGGAGATCGAGACCATCCTGGCTAACACGGTGAAACCCCATCTCTACTAAAAAAAATACAAAAAACTAGCCGGGCGAGGTGGCGGGCACCTGTAGTCCCAGCTACTCGGGAGGCTGAGGCAGGAGAATGGCGTAAACCCAGGAGGCGGAGCTTGCAGTGAGCTGAGATCCGGCCACTGCACTCCAGCCTGGGCCACAGAGCAAAAAAAAAAAAAAAAAACAAAAAAAAAACAGATTAAAAGCTTTGGTCCTTTCAGTAGGAGATGGCTATGAAAAAAAAATTTAAGTTTTGGCTGGGCACAGTGGCTCAGGTCTGTAATCTCAGCACTTTGGGAAGTCGAGGCAAGAGGATTGCTTGAGCCCAGGAGTTCAAGGTCAGCCTGGGCAACATGCTGGGACCCTGGCTCTACACAAACACACACACACAGATTAGCCAAGTATGGTGGCATGCACATGTAGTCCCAGCTACTAAAGAGGCAGAGGTGGAAGGATCACTTGAACCCAAGTTCAAGGCTGCAGTGAGCTGTGGTCACACCATTGCACTTAAGCCTGGGTGATACAGCAACGCCATCTCTCAAAAAATAAAAATAAAAATAAAGGTTCAGTGGTTCTTTAAAAATAGAGATAACAAAATGAAGATGTTGTAAACAAATTGAACCCCAAAGCCCACTGCTTGCTTAGAACATTCCAGGTGAACCAGATGTACCCTACGGGTTTGTCTTCTTACTTACGGTTCTAGGAGTGTAGGCTAGATACTCTTTATTGCTGTTTGGAAAACCCTTGGGCTTTTCCAGCTGTCTGAGTTTGCAGTGTGCAGCCTTGCTATTGTGTTGGCTGACATGCTGCACTTCAGTGCTTTTCTTTGCTACTTCCTTTTATATTATCATTTTCCAAAAATAGTTGGGTTATAAGTGATTCTCATTAGAGAATGATTTTTTCCATCTCCAGTTAAATTGTGTCTTCATCAACCTTTAGAACATAGAAAAAATATGGCCGGGCGTGATGGCTCATCCTGTAATTCCAGCACTTTGGGAGGCGAAGGCAGGTGGATCACTTGAGGTCAGGAGTGTGAGAGCAGCCTGGCCAAAATAGTGAAACCCTGTCTCTACTAAAAATACAAAAAAATTAGCCAGGCATGGTGGCGCATGCCTGTAACCCCAGCTACTCGGGAGGCTGAGGCAGGAGAATCTCTTGAATCCAAGAGGCAGAGGTTGCAGCGAGCTGAGATCATGCCATGGCACTGCAGCCTGGGCGACAGAGTGAGACGCTGTCTCAAATTAAAAAAAGAAAAAGAACATAGAAAACATTTTAGATTTTTGTATGTTTGCCAATTAACAATCTTCATATCTCAAAGCTATACACATCCTTGTTGTGGAAAATTTTAAGTATGCAGAAATAAAAAGGAAAGGAAACAAAAATCACCCATAATCTTTCCACCTAGAGATAACCACTCTTAATATTTTGGAGTTTCAGCCTTTTAAAATGCATATTAAATGCTTTTATAAAACAAAATGAAATGTAATACACAACATTTTTTACTTCCTTTTTGTTTTAGCTAAAATGTGCCTCTTTCCATTACTACACAGCAGTGTATAAATATACTGTTACATTGGACATTAAGGTTTGCCCAAGTTTTAGATGGTGGACACCCTTGTAACTAAGTCTTTGCATGTATCCACTATTATTTCCTTAGGTTAAACTCCTAAAAGTGTTGCTGTGTCACAGGGCATTAACTTTTTAAAGGTCTTAACATATAATTTCAAGTTACTTTTCAGAAAGTTTGGACTAATTTCTCCTCCCATCTTTGGAAGAGCATGTATCATCTTTTCATTTAATCTTTGCTAACTTAAGTGGAAATTTTGGTATTTCATATTATTTCCTTTTCTTTCATTGCTGGTGATGTTGAACATTTTTTATGTGTCTAACATCCTTTCATATGTTTTGTGAATGCCCATTTATATTCTCTCCCCATATTTCCGTCAATGTGTTCATTTTCTTATTGATTTGTATAAACCCTCTATATACTAAAATGTTAATTCTTTGACATGTTGCAAGTATTTTTTGGTTTGTATCAATTACCTTTAAATGTTGACTATGGTGTTTTATGTTTGGGGAGTTTAATCTGTTTGTAATTTATTGGCATACCAAAGTTTTAAATTTCTGTCTAATCAAATCAACCAGTCTTTTCCTTTTCGGTTTTGGCGTTTTATGCTCTTCCCCACTCCAATCTTAAAAAAAATTACCATTTTTTCTAATACTTTAATGGCTTCTTTTCTTTTTTTCATGTTAACTTAGAGAATTATATTAAGTGTACTATCATAGAAAAATGAGCATGAGTTAAGTTAGGACTAGTTTTCATCATTCCACTCTGAATTGCCCTTAGCTGTTTCCTCCACTAAAATTAGAATCTTCTATGATCCCAGGGAAGTAAGTGCTCCAGCCAGGTTGGCTTCAGGCAGCCCCTCCTTCCTAATTCATCTTAGTTTACCACCCTGGTCAAAGGCATCTTGGATCCCTAGAGGCTCAGAGGAAAGTTTTCTCCTTCACAGAGAGTGACCTGCTTGCCATGTGCTCCAGTGTCTGGAACCACACTGATTTTCCTGGAGGCTTTCGGGCCAGAGTGCAGGACCAAGTGTTGGAACCAGGGCAGTTTGTGGAGGGCTAGTTCCCCTGTTGTCCTGTACCCTTTGACCCACCTCTAGAGCATCCTGACCTGGTGAGGTGGGTGCCAGCTCCTCACATAGTTCCTTATGCCTAATTGTTGTTGGTGTAAATCAAAATCTTTCCCTCACTTCCCCTGCACAGGAAAGACAAGTGGGTGCATGGAGCCCAATCAAATCAATTTATTTTGTCACCAAAAAATTTTTCTTTCTTTTTTTTTTTTGAGACAGAGTCTCACTTTGTCACCCAGACTGGAGTGCAGTGATGCAATCTCAGCTCACTGCAGCCTTGACTTCCCAGGCTCAGGTGATTCTTCTACCTCAGCCTCCTACGTAACTGGGACTACATGCGTGCGCCTCCATGCCCAACTAATTTTTTGTATTTTTAGTAGAGACAGGGTTTTTCCGTGTTTCCCAGGCTAGTCTCAAACTCCTGGGCTCAAGCAATTTTCCTGCCTCGGCCTCCTAAAGGGCTGGGATTATAGGCTTGAGCCACCACACTCGGCCTGTCATCGAAGTTTAACATGCTGGAGCAAGAAAAGACCTAAAAGCACATTATTTCACACCTTTGTTTCTTTAGATAAAGTTCTGAGGCTCCAAAGTGGGGTAGTTACTATAGATGGCAGACTGTCAACCTGCTGGTGAATAATTCTGTGTGTTTTTACTCCTCATTTATTAGCTAGCCCCTGCTGTGTGCCAGACACTGTGGTAGGCCTTGAAAATTTTTAAAGTGTCTAAACGTATCTTCCTGCCCTCTAAGAACTCAACTGTTTAGCAGGGAGACAGATAGATAACAACTAATCATAGCATGTATTATGGATTCATTAATACAGGTATGGACAGGGTACTGGAGAAGTACAAAAAAAAAAAGGGTAAATAATTCTGGCAGGAGGGGCTACAAAATTGGAGAAGACTTCCTGGAGGAGGTAATATTTGGACTGGACTTTAAAGAAAAGGCAGTTGTTTGCTGCAAGGGCAAGACCACAGCAGGGGCAAAGGCACAGAGGCTGCAAGTATAACGCATAGTTGGGGACTGGAGAGTGGTTTGGTGGCTGGTGGGGTGCAGGGGATTTCCTCTGTGTCCTTGGCTGCAGCCAGCTGAGCCATATGCAGTTCCCCTCTCCTCTTTCCATGTCTTTATATAGAATGATGTTCTCCACGTGTCTGCTCAAGCAGCTCTTCCCTCTAATGCTCCCGGAATGAATGACAGCTCCTCTCTCAATCTTTGCATGACACCACATACTTCCCTCTATTACAGTGACTTTGACATTAAAATCAGAGGTGACAGTAGGGATTGGGTCTTTTTAAAAAAATTAATTAGAACACATGTTTGGGGTTGGATAAGAAATTCAAATCTTATGAAAAGGTAGAAGTTGAAAAAAATAAAAAGAACAAAGCCAAAGGGTATACTATCTTGAAAGTGTTGGAAAGCCATTGGAGATTTTTAAGCAGGGAATTAAAGGTATTTGGAGAGGAAGGGACTGGAGGCTAGGTGGTCAGTCAGAAAATAATTCAGGGATGAGGTGCCTGCAGGTGGGAGGTAACGATGGCAAAGAGGGGAGAAGATGAAGGTAGAACACATAGAACTCACACACTAGTTGACTGTGGAGATGAAAAGAAGAGGAGAAGAAAAGATGATGATGAAGTTTCTGATTTACTCAAGCTGCTGCCCTATCAACCACAAATTCAATATGAAATCATGCTAATTTCTCCTTCAGTGCAGAAAAAGGCAAAGTTAGCCAAGTCCACACTTTTAAAAGGATCACATGGAGAAGATGTAACACTAAACTGTGCATTTGGAAGTCATTTTTTCCCTAATGCAATAAATATGATCAATATGTAGAATAGCACAAATATTTTGCATGACAATATCTCTTAAAGTTTTCTTCTCAGATTAAGGTAAGGTCTGTAGAAAGACACCAGGACAAAGGAGGACCATAAAGTAAAGCTGATCCCAGGGTGAGTTAGCTGCACAGGAGAGTCAGGCCAAAGTACTCTCTCTTAGGAGTGAGATGAGCTGCAGTGAAGCCAGGCAGGCATATTTCTCAGACCCACATCTTATTTACCCAGAAGGTATTATGTACAGGAGGGGCAGCATTTCCTATGCTCAGCTCTATCCAAGGCCTGCCCCTCCTCACTCGTGCTGGACTTCTGAAGACAGTATGGGGAATGGAAGCTCCCAATACCTGTGATTTGCACAAGTGTGCAAAGGTTAAAGAACATGATTGTGTGGGATGTTTCTGTGTAATCATATGCAAGAGATAATACTAGACGGAATATGAGATACTGTAAAACATAAGACACACTCTCAGAATTTACTGTCTAATCTGATTAAATTATAGAGGGTTGAAAACATTCTTCAAACGAGCATATAATTTGCCTACCAAAAAAAGACTTAAAAGTAGGGGGGCTGTCCATGGGACTGTCAATAATGTTTTTACTAGCTAAACTAAAAGTAGATTTTACACTTTAGTTAATCTTTCTCTATCTCTCTCTCCTACCAGATAATTTTCAGGATCAGATGAAAAGGGAACTAGCCTACCGAGAAGAAATGGTGCAACAGTTACAAATTGTAAGATGCATTTCTACTTAAAAATAAATTCAACTTGATTGGTTTGTTTTCAGACTACCCAATATGTATGAAACTGTTCACTTTTTGCATGAAATCCTTTGGTCCACTTACCTCTCAGCTGGCTTAGATGCTAATTACCAAGAGATTTACTTAGACACAGGATAAACAGATGTGGCAGTATGTTTCCTCTAAATGTAACTACCATGTGTTAATAGACAGATGTGTAAATTATCTCTGTGGGTAAACCAAAGGTACCTACATTTTCTTCCATTATGCAAACTTCCCAAACACAGTGCTCAGTGAAGGGCTCAGTGAAGGGCAACTGTCTTCTATCCTCTCCTTTCACTACCCACGCTTGAACCAGGCCCTCCACTACCAATAAAACACAATTAATGAGCACAATTAATCAATTAAATTCACTTGAAGGATGATGAAAAGAAACAAATGATTTCCAAATGAAATGTATTACTCTATCCCAATCATTTCTAAAAATGGACACTCACTAAGATCTATTTATATGGGAACAAAAACCAGGAAGATGTCTGATAAGGAAATGTAGTGGTTTTGCTTTGGGTTTCTGTTTGCTTTCTGAATTTTTTGCCCTTTGTCCCCATGTAGATACATCTAGTATTATTCATTAGGGCTTTTAAAGGAGTCTCCCAAGCTTCTTCATTTTCATGAGTACAATGGGGAAAATTATTTCTGCTCAATATATTCAAGATATATTTAATCACCTGGATAAAAACACCTACTGGTCCTTAGTGATATTCCCAGCATAATTATTACACTTTGGGTTGCTTGACATTTCTGTACTGATCCATGCTACCTTTCAACCATTAAGCATGGATCCATGCATATGTGCCTGTCTTGTGTGCAGAGCCATATCTAGTTCTTTTGTCAGGATTATTTAAGAAAGGTAGTTATTAATGTTTCCATTCTTCATCAGAGAAATCATGCCAGTGTTAGTGACGACTCCTAAGAGTCATTTTTGAAGCAATTGGCTTTCCTTGATCTCAAGTGATCGTTAACAACTCTCAGTTCTGAAAACCACTACATAAGATGCTGCTTAAACAAGATTTTTTTCTCATGTTGGTTTTGTTTGCACTCAAATTTACTGGGGAGCAGAGGATTTTCATAATTGATTTAATAACAAATTCCCATTCTTAGCTTTTGTTTCCTTGATAATAAGAGCTGTGATTTCTTGCTGTGAATTGTGTTCTCTGTTTAAAGGAAAAACTTAAATAAAAGATTCGATGTAGGGGGATATAAAATTTTAGGATCTCCCTTATTTTACACAGGTCATCATTTTCAGGTTTTGTTTTGTTTGTTTGTGTCTTTTTTTTTGAAACAGGGTCTCACTCTGCTGCACAGGCTGGAGTGCAGTGGTATAATCATAGCTCACTATAGCCTCAAACTCCTGGACTCAAGCAAGCCTCTCACCTCAACCTCCCAAGTAGCTGGAACTGCAGGTGTGCACCACCACACCTGACTAATTCTTTAATCTTTTGTAGAGACAGAGTCTTCTGTATTGCCCAGGCTGGTCTTAAACTCCTGGCCTCCAATGATCCTCCCACCTGGGCCTCCTAAAGTGCTGGGATTACAGACATGAACTACTGCACCCAGCCCATTTTCATACTCTTAAAACAAAAGAAAAAAATTGCCACACGTGCAATAAAAAATATTGTGATTTCAGGGGGTGGTGGTGAGTATAGCAAAATGGGCATTAGAGAAGGAAACAGTATTTCTTTTAGTGCCCCTATTCAAGGCCAGTTATGTAACCTTAATGTCTTAATTTTCTTTGGCATTTGGTTTCTTTAGTGAAAGACGAAATTATATTGTCTCCATGTAATAAGCACATAGGACTGATAGAAGAAAAAATGTCTCATGTCTTTTGAGATATTTGGTACATGGAAGATTAAAACTGGTATTACTAAATCATTTTGTTATGCTGTATTGTAAAATATTTTATCACATGTTTTCATCTATCTAAACAAATGTCGTTAATTCACATTCCTATAGATAGTAAACTATTCCTGGAATCAAATTAAGTAATTTGGGAGAAGCTTGACTTTCCCGCCCCTACCGTCCTGCCCTTGTAGGTATCGTGTAATTCCTGAAATACACAAAGGTACATCCAGGGTAACAACATGAAAATTGGAGAAATCGACATGATTTGTCCCTCCTGCTTCTTCCCCTTTTTGTGTGTCCCCTACCATTAGATGCCCAGGGTTTTCATGCTGACTCCAGTACCTATCACAGTGTGCAGCATCAAACAGCTGTTTATAAACATTTGTTGAATGAATCACCACCCATGATGACCCTGACCCAACTCTGATACTCTCATGTAGCAGTCCTCTTAATTCTTTCCCAAATTTCCCTGGCTTGGTCCTAGTTTCCTCAAATGTTATTTTACACTAAACAAATACTATTACCACAACTCCTAAAGGAAGGAATACTAGCAAATTTGGGGGAGCTTCTGTATTACTGCCCTGTCTACACCTAACAGACATGAGCTTTTAAAGTCTGTAACTTGGGATTGAGACCCATCCCATACAGTTCATTAAGTGTCAGTTCCTCAACCAAAAGGAACTGCTATAAGGTTTAACCTAGTGCCCTGGTAGGAGTATTACAAGGTGCAAGTGTGCAAGTGAGTAATAAACATGAAATGTGCATACAAGCCATAAAATGCTATGCCAATGTGAGTAATGAATTTAATGGTATGGCCCTTCTCAAAGTAGTACCTACAATGGTGGAACTATTATAGGTGTGAGCCACCGTGCCCATCTGGCTAGATATAGTTTTGTGCAGAAAAGACCTATGTTTACATGGTACTATCTGCTTTAGAATTGAGGCTGCAGATTCAATGTTACTTCAACAGAAATGTATCTAATTCCTTATTCAGCTTGATGTATTTGTCAAAGTACCTGAGGGAAAATGTCTTTAGAAAATTCTATCTAAAGATTATCAAGAAATTGCAAGGTATCACAATTACTGGCTTTCTGAATATTTTAGTTGGATGATCTTATTCATCAGTCGATATGGTTGCGTGCTTTGCTTCCTGAAAACAGAACGGTTCACTCAAAATTATTTTATGTTTAAAGTTTACGGAGCATATATTACAAAACAGGCTTTTTTTTTTTCTTGAGATGACATAAAAACCCACTGTATCTTGCAGTCATGGAGAATTCAAATATATTAAAACCATCATATTTTGTAATGATTCCCAAAGACCCACAATGCATTTATCCTATGTTGTTAAAAAGCGTTTCTATTCAAAAAACTTATTTCGAAAGTGTCTTGGGTATCATTGCTATAGAAAGAAAACTTATGAATTTCTTCAGCTCCTGCATTTTTAGATTCTCTGTTGACTGTCATTTCTGCACCATTGCTTCTTTTTCCCGTGTTAAATGTAAAGTTGTGATGACTACAGAGTCAAATGATTGATTCTCTTTGTGTCTTTATAAATGAATGTACATTTATCTCAATGTGAGATTTAAAGCATGTGAGGAATTATTTAACATTTATACATGACTGTAAGCTACCTTTTTAAAAAATAGCTCAAATTTTGGGTTTTTTAGTATTTAACATGGTTTGTATTAAAGTCCCCCACCCCTGCCCTGGGTTTTCAAGTGCTTATAGCATTTTTATTACTAAACCACATTTAGTTATGCAAAACAAAGAAATATATTCCTATTCCTATGAACCACTACAAAAGATTTTTAATTTAGCATGTTTATGAAAATGTAAATGTTTAGTGTAATAAAGGGTAAAGGATTTCTCATTCACAAATGAATTGTGATTCTAGGAGAAGTTTATTCAATTTTAAAAGCAAAACTTATCAGTCCTTGGGATGAAGAAGCTGACTGAAGATTTTTATTCAGTAAATAGCCTTTTGATTAAAGTTTTTCCAAGGACTGAAATATAAAAACTTACAACATGAACTGAGACTGTGATGATGCCTTGATAAAACTTTTGTTTTATTATTACAAATTTGGCAATAATTTTATAAGCAAGTGCATCCGTGTATAAGCTACTACTGTAGATTTGTTGAAGACATGCTTTTTTATTTTTTAGTCATAGTTCTTGGAGGACATTGTGATGCTGCAATACAGAGCACATGATAAATGGCTAGACCCAGATTCACATCCTTTGAACTTGTCAGATCGCTACCACAAGGCGTGTTGATTGGGAAAATGTGCTAGTCTTTAAGTGCCCTCTGCTGTTTTTCCAGAATGCTGCAGTCACACGCAGCTAGGGGGAACCGGTCTCAAAGTTCTTCATTAAAAGCCTCAATTAAAATAATGTTCAATCAATAGATTAAGGACTAATGTTTTGTTCACTGTGGACTTGTAAAACAGCAGTTTACAACTTCCTAATGACGGGAGTGCAGTGCGTCTTCACAGGGAAAGGAGCGAGAGGTCGTTATCTTTGCTGGAAGAGTGCTTGTTCTTTGGCAAGGACACAGCTCTTCAGTAAGATGGTCTTTTCTTGGAGGTTCTCCAGTATTTACTAGGATGGGAACTTGCCCAGATTTCTACTGTATCAACCTAGAGAGTTTGTAAAAATATGTCTTACATCTTTATTTTTTTAAAAAGGTAGATAGAACCATTACTGTTTTGCATTATATTTTTAGAAGAAGATCCCTGGGCCACTGGAAGATTTTGGTTCTGTATCTAAATATGCATCAAAAGGAGATCCCTGCAAGTCAGAGGACTTAATGCAAGCCTGAACTTCCGTGGAAGCTGCCTTAAAATTCTCTAGCAGTAGACAGACTTTGGCTACTGTGTGTCCATTTCCAATTAGTGATCTACTGTTGTGCACCTTGACAGTGCAATCAGTTGTTCCTTAGTTATGTAGCGTTTTTCTTCTGATCTTTCTCTTTTTGAGATGTTGACTGACCTGAAGGTGTGAGCTCAGGTTAATTCTCTTGGCACAATCCAAGAAGTCACTTTTTCTTTTTTAAACTCCAGTACTTTTGATCTACTATAACCAAGTAGGTAATTTAGAAGTTACATAATACTTTGAATTTTTTTCTCCATGCCAATCTCGATAATTTCCAAGCTGGTCAAGATGAAAAGAAAGCTTTTATAAGTCCTATTGTAGATTTGCATGGAATAACTAACTTGTTTAAATCGAGCCTCTAAAATCCTGAGCTTCCGAGTTGGGGAGAATTTGCTGAAGTGTCTGCAAGTCCAATGTTGCATTTTATGGAATCTGAAGCACCATCAATTGTAAGAGGCACCGCTACTTGATGAGTCATAAAGAAAAAGGTTTCAACTGTAATTCTAAGATACCATCAATTATAATACATGTGATTTCAGAATGTTAAAATGTGAGGGGATAAAGTGCATCCTGGAATCAGTGAAATAATGCTGTTTCCATTAACAACTGGCCATGCTGCTATAATCTTTATTTACCATTCATGATTTAGGACTTAGAATGGAAAAATACATGATTCTCAGCTCACTACTTTTTGCTTTTTATCTTTTTTTTTTTTTTTTGGCTTTTATTTCATTTTGTTTTAATGAAATAAATGAAAAAATCAACATTCTGGTGGGGATAATTCTTCACCCCAGTTTAAATTCCAATCTGGACCCTTGGGACTCAAGTATGCTTATTTGGAAATGTCCTTTTTTTCTTGAATCCTTTTTTTTGCTTTTCTTTTCCTTCTCAGCTTCCTACCTTAATGAAATGCTGTGTTATTGCTTCTGAAAAAAAGAAAGAGGAGCCATTTTGACTTAGCTCTGAAAGTAGAATCCTTCAGGCGGGTTTCTTTGGATTAGGATGAATAGTTTACTCCTTTAGTGAGATGGCCCATGGTGATTTAACTTATCTTTCCTGGTGACTGGCATAGAACAGACACTTGCTAAATCTTTGTGGTGTCTAATTTTGATATTGAGGACTTTTTTAAAACGTGAGAGTGGCACAAACACATTTTATTGGGAACTCCTTGTGCCCAAAAGTTTACATTGTTTGTCATCCTAAATAATAGAATCCCATTCCAGGCTCTGTCATGTCATACATCTAGAGAAGTGATCCATACGCTTTGGCACATTGCAGCATACACCATAATGGAAAACCAATATTCAAAAGGGTCTCTGTTAATAGCAGGTATAGCATAACCTAGAGTGAAAAGAAGAGGTAACTGGAGTAGGGCCTTGTGTAACTGTCCTTGTCATAGTTATCTAGCTGATCTCAGCCTGCATCCTAAAATACAAGATTAGGACACTGAACTTTTAATGTTACTATATGAATCATTTATTTCAATGCTGCTATCTATACCCTTTATCAGATATGTGCCTATCTGACATGTTTATGTTGTGGTTATATATCAAAATAGTGAGATGGTTATTTTATTATTGTCTTTTCTTTCCTGTTAAAAACACTGTTTGATTCAGCTAATTATTACAGTAAAATGGTCCAGCTCTTTTTAGCCACTAGCATCACTGTAGATTTATAACTCTTTCTCATTAATAATAAAGGTTCACATGTGTGGACTGTTGATAATGAGAGGAAAACATACCATATACTGGAATGTGGGAAATTATATATATGTATATAATTATATATATATATATAATTGCTTAATTGAATGAAAGTAATTTTATTTCCCTCGCTGCTTTTACTTAACAGCCATATTTCACGTTACATTCTAGAAGGGTGAATATTTATTCTTTACATGTAGAATAGACTCAAGTCTTTAAAGCCCTGAGTTTAGCCTGTAATGCTGAAGGTGGGTAACATAAGAATAGAGCACCTTAACGGGGGTTAGTGGAGAGGCAAATCTAAATAATACATTGAGTCCAATTTCAACCACTGGAATTTTCTAACGAAAAGAAGCATACCAAGTGTGATCAACTTTTATTCAAAACCCCAGTATTCAAAAGTACTTTTCAAGTTTACCCAGGTAGAATTCTCAAGGTCATATTTTCCATTGAGTGCAGTTAGTTCTGATGCTTCTTCGTGTGTGTGTGAGAGAGAAGGGGTCTTGCTCTGTCACCCAGGCTGGAGTGCAGTAGTGCAATCATGGCTTATTGCAGCCTTGACCTTCTGGGCTCAAGCGATCTTCCCACCTCAGCCTCCCAAGTAGCAGGTGTGTGCCATCACACTTGGCTAATTTTTTAACTTTTTGTAGAGACAGAGCCTTCCTATGTTGCCCAAGCTGGTCTTGAACTCCTGGGCTCAAGCGATCCTCCCACCTCAGCCTCCCAAAGTGCTGAGATTACAGGTGTGAGCCACCGCACCCAGCCTCTGATGCATCTTATCAGTTATTGAGAATCTAATCAGAGTAATAGTTTGGGTTTAGTTAGTCTTATTTGCAATTTATAAGGATAGCATATGTTATAAAGAAATTACGTCTGTTATAAAGAAATCATTCTAATAAACTGAACAATTACATTAAACTAGTTTGTAAGCACGTTCTTGTTTTAT
The DNA here is from genome assembly GCF_000951045.1 of Mandrillus leucophaeus. NCBI lineage: Eukaryota > Metazoa > Chordata > Mammalia > Primates > Cercopithecidae > Mandrillus > Mandrillus leucophaeus. The sequence continues at coordinate 34,735 of NW_012109474.1, read as the reverse complement.
GACCTTGAACATACATTAGAACATCATAACTCAGTTTTTATACCTAAATAAATATGATACCATATTATTAAACACAAATTTTTAAAAACTTTAAAAAGTGAAACATCGCATGTTAACCTCAAGGACTAGCTGTAGCAGCAATCCAGTGTGATCACCTGTTCTGTCCTCACTGTACTTGTTAACAGGCCTTAAGGATGCTGTACCCCAGAAGCCTCATACTGCTAAGCAGATGGAGACCTCTTTTTTTCAGGGAGGATCTATTGGCATTCAAATTGTTAGGCATGATGAAGGGTCTCCATTACACATCTGTCTCCAAATCTAGCTTACCTGGATGGTGTTGCTTGTTTTTATCTTATAGATACCCTATGCAGCAAGTTTGATCAGGAAAGAAAAGCTTGGCGCCCATCTTAGCAAAAGCTAAAAGGTAAGATCGTCAGAGGAAAGCAATTTTCTTAACTCTCTGTATTGTTGTGTGCTTGAACATATTCTTTATTGATGTGTTTGAAATAGCCCAAGGGATTGGTAAATTTGCATCCTGTGTTTGAGTCAATATACCAATAAACTTCGTTATGTCTGGGGATGGGATTTCCTAAATGAATGGCCAAGTACCTCTCATAAATTCCGTGGAAAATTCCTGTAACTAAAAATTCTGTATTCAGTCTGCAAAAGTGATCTTCTTTCTGTTTTACGGCTTTCTGCTCTTTATGGTTCTGACACCCCAATTACTGCCCCCAAGGAAACCAAAGTGTCAGCAGTCATCCTCAGGGTGTCTCATCTCTGTCTCTCCTTCGCTTCCAAAAAGCCTGCCTGAAATCTGACTTTCAGAGGGTTACTGCAGGTGGTAATATGAACAACTGGGGACAATATAGACCTTTGAGACCTTCTGCTCTAGGAATAGTAACTAATCTTTTCCCTAAACTAGTAATAGTTTCTCTACAGCTGAAGCCAGGTTCAAGGTCATATCAGTTTAAAAGAAAATGGGAAAGACAATTATTTTGGACTCTTAAGGAAAAGCAGACAGTGAAAATTCAATGGCTATATTCAGAACATACCTAAACATTTGAAAAGAAACTTTTTCAGCCCATGGAAGAAGACATGTAATTATTAGAATTGTGGGAATGCAAAAACTAGCACTTTGTTTCTGTAACAATATATTGGGATGACCTAACAACTAGGATTGCTAAATCAGGAAAAAAACCACAGATGCCAAAGGTAGCATTTGTTAGTGCTCATGGCCAGCTAGGACTGCAGCCATTTATCAGTTTGATCCATTCCCATCAGAATGACTCTTCCCACTCCTCCCCTCTGGAACATATTTTCAATTCAATAGAATTTGTTAGCAAAGAGAATTGTGCAGGCTCACGGTTCCTTTCGTTCCTTCACCTCCCTTCTGCATATCACAAATTTCCTCTAGCAGGTGCAAATGACAATTTTTCTTGCCATTATTTTTATTAGTGGTAGTCTTCAGTATTTGTCTTAAATAATAATAATTATGTTACATTTCATCAGGTGCTCAAAACCCTTTCCAAAACAGTCTTTCATTCATGTGCTTTCCCTTAATTTTACACATGGGGAACTGAGGTTTACAGATAAGAGATATGACATTTTATGTTCATGTTGCAAAGCCAAGAAGGGATTCTGGGGGCCCTGACTTTGGATCTAGTGACTGCCTCTTCCTAATGCATGGACTTATTGTTCTTGGTGAGCAGATGATACTGCAACAGAGGTGCTCCGAGAGTAAGTCATTCTGTTTCCATCTCTATGAAGTTATTAACAAATGCACCTGTGAAGTTGGCTCTGTTCTATATATTAAAGTATTTTTATTAAGTCTGAAGTTGACTTTGGGCAATTTCTTTCTCAGTATAGTAGACCAGGTTTACACCAGCAGTGTGAAATGAAAATTTTAGAACATTTAGATTCCAGTGAATTTTAACTCAGAATATCAAGATAATTAAGGCAAGAATGGTCCAAATTAATTCTGATAAACTCCATACGTATAATGGTTGAAAATGTCAAACTAATTTTCTTTCAAGAGAAAATATTAGGATGTTTTTAAAAATAACCTTCTTATTCAAAGTTTATAAATCATAAAGTCATACGAATCATGAAGTTTATGAATCAAAACTCAGTTAATTGCACTCACCCAGGGACACACACAAACACACACACACACACACACACAATGAAAACAAAAACAAAAGGAAACTCAGTAAATGTTTACAATGAGCTCACTTAGCTTTCCAGCCCCTGATAACAACCTTGTGCCCCTGTCCAGCTTCTCCCACTGCCTACCGCCAATGATGGTAAATTTTGCCTGTTTTTGAACTTTATATAAATGACATTGCATAGAACATTCTCTTGTGTCTGGCTTGTTTTACTCAGCACTTGGGAGATTCATCCATTAGAATGGGGTTTTTGTTGTTTTGTTTTGAGACATGGTCTCACTCTTCTGCCCAGACTGGAGTTGCAGTGATGTGATCATAGCTCAATACAGCCTTGACCACCCTGGCTCAAGCCATCCTCCTATCTCAGCATTATAGGTGTACATGCCACCATGCCCAGCAAATTTTTTTATTTTGTAAAGACAGGGTCTCCCTATATTTCCCAGGCTGGTTTCAAACTCCTGGGCTCAAGCAGTCTTCTTGCTTTGGTCTCCCAAAGTGCTGAGATTACAACCATGCCCAGCCTTAGCATGTGATTTGATTTATACTTAAAAGCTTCAATAAACTCTCTTTGTATTCCTTACACTTCCCCAACCCATCTTCCCTGTTTGTCAGACCTGAGCCCATTTTGCACCTACAGATTAAGACTCACTGCCCAGAAACTACACTTCTGATAGTGACCTAGCATACGGTTAGGTGGGAAAAAGAAAAAAAAAAAGATTGATTTGTGTTTAGTAACTAATGCTTCCTCCATGCTGATTTTGTTTCCATCCTTGCAGACAACAGGGATTTCTCTAAGTAGACCCTGGTGCTTTCAGAAGATTAGTGGTTACTTAAATGCTTAGCTAAATCAGCCAAGCAGAGAATCATGACTGTATTGTTAGAGGCAGTCTCTGATTCTCAACATGCCAAGCCTGCAAGGAGTTACCCCAAGAGAGATTACAAGATAAAAATCATTACACCAAGGGAGAGAGACACATTCTGTCTTGCAGAGTGACCACAGGTTTCCAAATTAGGGACTGATGCATTAATGTCTTATGCAAGAGTGACCCTTAAGGTAGTATGCTGTATTCTTGCCACCCAGTGGATTCCAATATTACTATTAAGAGGAGGAAGCTTTTCAAAACCACAGGCAATCCACTTAGTAAGCTGAGCAAGTACTGCCACATATCACTGATCTGCATATTTTTTTTGTTCTACATTAGAACATGAGAAATTCCATGTTGAGTCAAAATAAAGATCCACCCAGGTCAAGATACTTTAAGAGCAAAATTGTTGTTCTTAGCAATATCAACCTCAAAATGTAGGCATATACACTGAATACTCTTAGATTTCCCTTGATAACACCATAAAGATCCATTACCCATGGATTTAGCTACACCTTTCTTCGACCTAAGCATAGTCCCCATTGGGGCAATGAATTCTATTTGTTAAGCTACCAGCTGTTTAAGTGTAGTTTATTTTATTTACCTTCAAACTACCTCCTAAAACAAGCCCTATTAGATTAGACATTGTACCGCTCTTCGTATTTGTCTCATTATGAGCTCATGAGTACAATGGAAAGGATTTGAAAAAATACTTCAAAATGTTGCAGACATTATCCTTTCACCTGGGCCCATTTTTAATGCCAGAATTATTCCCGATGGCCTTCCTAACCTCTAGTTAATTCTGTGACCCACTTCCTGCACAGATAACCCAGTATCATCTGTGTGAAATCTGTCCCCAAATAAAAATGGTATGACGTTTAATGGTATTTATGGTATAATGGTATTATTATTTTACATTCATTTTCTTCCAAACACATTTAAATGTTTTGCAGTTATCATTCATGTAACTAGTTGAAGCACCCACAACTTTCACAGACAAGAATTAAACTGTTTTACATAAGTAGGAAGTGAATCAGGGAAATGTCTCATTCATAGTCATGCAGAAACTCAGTGGCCAAACTGGAAATGATAATAATGATCATTTATTGAGCACTAACTATGCCAGATACTGGCTAAATACTTACTGTGTTATCCTTACAATGCTGTAAGGTAGATCCTGTTATTACCTCCAATTCATACTTAGAAACTGAGGCTCAGGGAGTCACATAGCTCTCAAGTGGCAGATACAGGATTCAATCCAGGTCTATTTGACCCTAAAACTTTCTCCCTGTCTTCCTTGGGTCCTTAGCTGGTGGTGAGGGAGATTGGGTGCCAGATCTGGTGCTATCTCCCTATGTTATCTTGAGTAACATCATTTCATCTCTTTGAGTCTCACTCTTGTCTATAAAATGTGGATGGCCAAACCTGATCAAAATCTCTACTAGCTCTAAAATTTTGGCTGCCACTTTTGTGTGCCAATTTTCTGATATATTTTCTCTTTTTCCCCAGAAAAGGGCCACTTTCATGAAAGTCAGCCCAGGACCCCATGTAACACCCAAGGGCATGACCCACCTATTTTTGCCTTATGTCTGCATTTTCTTAATCACTAATTGCTACATTGCATCTTTCTGGAGCGTTTGGAATATTATTTTTTATTGGTATTTTAACTATATCTACCTCTTTGGTAAACTCTTATTTTTGTTTCACTTCTGGAATAATTACTATGAAAGTAACAACAAGAGTCTTTAAAAAAAAAAAAAGATACTGGATTTTAATTGAACATTCTGTGTCCTCCTTTTGTATAGATCAAAGATAAAGAGGGAGAGTGGTACATTCATTTCTCTCATCTTTAGTCAGACATAAGAGGTTCTTTTAAGAATCTCTGTAGAGAATAATGGTGTGGCCCCACTGTTCTAAGGACTTTATGTTGATTATCTTATTCAATCTTTGGAACAACCCATTGAGGTAAGTATTACTGCTTTCACCCCCTACAGCTGAGAAGGCTAAAGAGACAAGAGATGAGTAAGTTGCCTGTGGTCTCACTGCTAGGAAGTCACAGGATTTGAGCCAGGCTGGGGCTGACTCTGCATTCCATACTTTGTCTGCTCTCCTCTGGTTTGTCACCTAAAATCGTGGCCTAATTCACATCTTGTATTATCAGTTATAATTACGCAGTTAATAACTAATCCAATCATTTCATTGATTTTGAATCGCAAAACCTCCGCTCATACTTCTATGTTGCCCTGACACTCTATGACAAGAAAAATAAACATAACTTGGGCCATCCAATCAAAACCAACAGAGCACCAGAGCATGAAATTCTGTCTGCCCCTTTCACTGCAGGCTGCTTTTGTCTTTGCCCAACAACAAATCCCAGCTTCTAAACCCATCTAAATGGTTTCACTGTAAAAAGGACACAGCAAACCAGCACACTCTCATGTAATATTTCTGGTTTGACTCAATGTCATCAGAGATATATAACCTAGGGTGGCAGACAAAATGTCTTCTCCTAAGGAGGTATACCAAATATTACTCTAAATGTTTTAAAATTATCTGATTACATTAGGCTCAGCTTGTCATTCTGTGCTTTTGTCTTGTCCCAGGTGCACAGAACGACTTACTCTTGTTCTCTTGTAAGATACAGCCTGCCAGGGAGCACTTCTGACCCGCATTAAAGACTGCAGATCGAAAGGGCTTGGGAATTAAATACAAAATCAGGTTCAGGAGAACCTAAGGACAAGTGACCTCAAAACAGCATGGACAACCATGTAAAATAGACTGTAGCAGCCATTCATTAGTGGGGGGAGGGGGGAGCCAACCAGAGCAGTCAATGCTTGTCGCATCTTTTGGTGGAACCAAAGTTCGAGTCTTCGTATTTTTAAAGGACAGTTGAACCCAGAGCATGGGAAATGCTATTAGCCAACTGGGATGGGAAATCCATGGATGGTCTCAGGCAGTCTCAGTGCTGCACACATGGAGAAAGCAACTCTACAAAACTGTCTTTTCCTTTTGAAGAAGTGATTCTTGGTGGAAAGAAAACACAAGACCTGTCCTAGGAGTGGGGATCGCGTTTCAACGGATGGGAAGGCACCAGCCGTACAAACCTGCTTTTCATAGAAAACTGGACAGACTTAACACGTGGCCCCTTCCTCTCTGTACTTTGCCTGCTGTATGAATGAAGATTGTATTCCTCTGGAAATATTTTACAGTTTAATATTGAGTGTAATTAAGAATATAATCATGTTATCAAAAATGGTATTTAACTCTGTTGTAGTTTCTTTAACATTCATGTGGATAAAAAAAGTCTATAATAAAAAAACTATGAAGTAATAGTTGTGTTCATGTAGTTAAATGCGTATTTGCTTGAGGATAACTAAGAGAAATTCATACTTTTAAGAATTATTTTGGTATAAAAAATTTGAATAAATTATTTTTGAAAACAGAATTCCTTCAAAAATGATTATTAAAGGCTAGCCCAGCCTTTGGTCATTGTCAGCATCTGGACAACTCCCCCATTGTTTTAAGATCTTTGCATAGGTAAAGGAATGTTCTAAATTCCTGCTAGGTCTTCCAGTAGTGTTGCTGATAGAGCCCACTGTAGGCCTTCCTACTTACTGTGATGTTAAATCCAAGTCCACAAGATCATATTATGCCCCAAATTCTGCCTTTCAGATGAGAGAGATAAATAGTGAACACTTTGCAGCCAAGATTTCTAAGGTAATGTAGGTTGCACAGAAGTCCACCATGGATGACCTTCCAACCTGAGGTTGCCAAAGCCCATCCTAACTGAAAAAACATCTCACCATTGGCATCCCTCAACAGATTTCAAAAGAGCCTTCAGATGCATCGCCATGAGATTTAATACTTTTTCCCCACCAGCTTTATTACCACAAACTATCCCAAAAAGCTTCACAACTTACCCTTGAGATAAATGCTCTTATCTTGGCTGTGATAATAAGAAACCAAAGGAGGGATACTCATTTGTGATCTTCTTCCTAGCCTATGAAGGATGAGAAGTTGTGTTAGAGAAGGAATGTAAACCAAGTCCCAGAGTCTGGAAACAGAAACTAATATGAAGATGCTGTGACAAAAATTTTTCTCTTTGAGCTGTTCTTCCAGGAGGGGCCTGGGTGCAGGTATGAGTCTCACAGAGTCCTTTGGACATGATACATGTTTCTAAAACTGGTCATTGTACTTAGGTGTGTAATTTGAGCAGTCAGGTAAGTGGAGAATTTTCTCTGATATAAGCATGAAATTACACATAGGGATGGAAGCCCTGTGGCTCTTAGCTTTGTACTTTAAGCCAAGGATACCAGAGGTGGCAGAAAATCATCTGGGAGGTCACAAACCTGGCTTCATGACTAGCCACCAGGGTCATTTTCTACAGAATCCAATGCAAACTCTAGGACCAGATAGCTTCTCAGAGCAAGAGCAACTTGGTCCAGGAGTTTGGAGGGAGAATAACAGATTTACAGATAAATTTAAGGTCTTTGTCCTGCAGCTGCATCAACTGGCGGTATAAACCAGCCTGAAATGTCATTCTTTTGTTTCCAATTGCAACTTTAAATATCTATGAGTTATTAGTGGTAAAATATAAGCAAATGATCTTGTAGTAAAAGAGAAATAAAAACCCAATAACTTGACCAGTATGTCTGCAGCACTCTGGACTTATTAACCATGGCATAACTCTGCACTGAGTTCATGGCCAAGTTCAGTACAGAAAACCATTTGCTTCTGCTGCTAACAATGTTAAAACTATCACTTCTCGGCCTTTTGGCTAAGACCAAGTAAAGAATGTTAAAACCGCACTGGTGCCTTCCAGTTCTCCACCTAAATTCCAGATTCCAAAGAAGCCCAGCTGTACGTGTCTCTGAGTGCCAGGGCTCTCCTGTTGACCTTACTCCCTTGCCTTAGAGTCTCTATTCGTTACAAGCACTAGAGCCTAACAATCCTCCAAGTAGCCATAAAGCTACACACCAAAAACCCAAAGCTTCAAAGAAAAAGTCAAGGAAATCACACATGTGATGTGGAAACATGTCATTTACCCCAAGTGTTTTCTCATTAAGAATAGTGAACAGATTTTTCCTGTTCTAGTAATGTTTGTTGCTTTTAAGTTGGAACAAAAGAATTCTTCCCCAAAACTGGATAGAATTGTGTTATCTGAGCTGCCTTGTGGAAACAGACAGGACATCCATCTCCAGTGCTGCATGGGGCTAAAAATAAAGCTACTCCTCAGAAAGACAAGTAAAAATTCTTGGCTGCACAAAACGACAGCAGAAAAAAAAAAGCTGTGCTCTTTTCTTTGTTTTATCATGTCAAAATTCCAAGGTCGTTCCAAATACTAACTAATGAAGCACACAGGCATTGCAAATACAATTCTCTATTTTAATTCCAAATCAAATTATAAAATCAGAAAAAGCATCAGCAAATAAAAGCAAAAATCCAGGCCCAAACAGTAAAGTATTTCCTGTTGGGGCAGACCAGACATTTCAGACTGATGCTTTCCATCCTTAGAATGCCTGAGTAATTGCTTGTCTGTTTGCCACAGGCAAGGAGAGAGGGACATCACATCCCAATTTCCTTAGATTGAACAATGAGTGTGGTCTCTGCACTGTGGAAAATAGAGAACTCTCTCCTAGCTACAGGGGATATGATCAAACTGATAGGAGCTCTTTCATTTAAGAGTTAAGAGTTAAGACAGTGTTGGGTTGGTCAGCAGTGAGGGAGGTTAGAGAAAAGGAACACTGTCTGCATGGTAAGGATGTGTAACCACTCTCATTTAACTCCCAGCACTCTCTATGCTATGAGCAGAGGGCCTTTGTCTCTCTCTACAGAGTTGAGCACACAGAGTCTGACCATCTTACAAGATTCCCTATAGGCAACCCAAACCATGTTTGTAATAACAGACTTTTGTGGGGGAGATGCGTACTATAAACTTTAGGAGGGCAGAAGATGTTTGTTTCAGCTGACTACCCTCTCCCTAGTGCTTAGCACAGTCCCTGGCAGGTAGCAGCAGCACAAAACAGTTTTGTTAAATGAGTGATTATATCTCCTTTATTTTATTTGAGCCAATCATAGAAGCAGATCAGTTCACTGTTATCAATTTAAGCTCTCTCAAAGGTTTACTTTTCATCTGATTTCAAATGATCATATGTGGCAAATGCTAGTTGCCATCCTATAATACCCATTCTCAGGTGGCAATACACCCAATTGAACAATTACCTTACTTGCAGTTAGACATGGCCATGTGACTATATTTTGGCCTATGGGATGGAGGTGGAAACATGTGGAACTTTCAGGAAGGTAGCTTCAAAAGAGCTTTGACTTAATTAAATATTTCTTTTTTTCCTTTCCCTTTCTCTCTTTTCTGATGTCTATAAGATGGATGGAGGCCCAGCAGCCATCTCAGGCCATGAGGTGATTTTGAAGATGAAAACCATATACTATTAATAGTATGGCACACAAAAAAGTAATAAAATCCAGGGTCCTTGACAACTACTCAACCACCATTCCAACTCTGGACTGACCATTTCCAAATTTCATTTATGAAGGAAGGAAATGAGATTCTATCTTATTTAACCACATTATTTTAGATTTTCTATTAACTCTTATTACAAAACCTTTTGCTCTATTTGAGGGCCCCCACTGCCAACAACTGCATGATTTCTTATTTATGTGATAACTTTCCAATGCATATTTATGCTGTTAGTTCATTTTATGAGCTTATTGGTCCTTTGATTTAGCTAAGGGTATTGGATATGGAAGCTAACTAGTTGCAGAGTCAACCCTAAATCCAGTTCTTCTTACTGCCATGGCAAGCTATTCTCATCTATTTCTTGGCCTCACCGTCACACTAAGCCAGCTGTAACATCTCTGATATCTCCCATTGCAATATATGCAGGTGAAGATAGGGAAAGGGGCTGAACCTGAACTTGGCTAGCTTTCCAGGGTAGGACAGGAGATGGACTAGAAAGGTAAACTGTCCAAAAGGCCTCATTCATTCTCATGTGACACAAAGAAAGATGTGAGCAGGTATGTAGCCAGACCCCAACAAGCGAATAGATCTCAGCAGCACAGGCATGTTCAAGAGTAAGAGGTTGTCAATCACCATCATCCATGATACAGGGCCCTGCCACTCATATGGCATTTATGGGCAGGTTCTGTCCTTGGGAAAACACATCATTGAGAATACACAGGTGGCAGGAAGCAAACCCAGTCCTAGACTTGAAGGCATGATGGGCAGAGAGCTCTTTGGCTCAGGAGCCCATGTGGGCTTTGGCTCTCCTGCTCAGAGGGGCAGCAAGGTAAGCTTGGGAACTCAGGAGAGAGCCCTGGGACTTCCAGATTTGAGCCTGTAACTACCACACAGGACTGGGAGAAAAAAAGCAAAGACTTTCTAAATGTAGCATGACTCCAGTCTTGATTTGGGACCTGAAGCTGTGTTGCAGCTTTAGGAAGAGGGATGAGAAGGGGGCTGGCTTTGAGCTAAGAAAGGTGCTGAAAAACACTGAGAGCTGACAATACTTCTATGCAGATGGCCACTTATTTCCATACCAAGATGAATATACATATAATTTAGAAGAAATAAAGTTACCTAAAGTAAACAATCATTCGGAAAAGCCATGACTGTGTGCTGAATTAAGAACTTCTCTAAAAGCACTGTTAATACCTGGAGTTTTCAAATAACAAAATTCATTCTTCACATCCAACTTTTACATCATCTCACTATTAAGGACAGTGGCTTCCTGGATGATTGTTAATGATGGTTTTCTTTATTATATTTTAGACCATTTAGCAAAGTTTATTGATTTATACTTCCTTGTAATTAGTTATAGTGATTGAAATAGCTTTTATGGCCCTCTAGGGATTGACTTTTTAAAGAATCAACACTTCCCCCAAATTGTGTGCTTTAAAACATGGTTAAATACTGTTTGAATTCAGTACTAAACTATCATTGGTGAAACTGTAATTTTATGTGTAGTTGCTTTTTCATCCCTCTGCTTATATGGCACTATCATCCAATTACTTGGCAGCCAATAATAATACGAGCAGCCAACTTTTATTGAGTGATTAGAGTAAGATGAACATTGTACTAAGTTTATGCACAATGCTTAATGCATTATTTCTTTTAAACCTCTCAACAACCCTATGAGGTAGGGACTATTTAATTGAAATTTAAAGGAGTTAAGCTACTCCGCTGATTAAGCAGAAAAGTAGGAGTTTGAAACTAGGGAAGATGGCCGAATAGGAACAGCTCCAGTCTCCAACTCCCACCGCGAGCGACACAGAAGACCGGTGATTTCTGCATTTTCAACTGAGCCTCTGCTGCTGACACCCAGGCAAACAGGGTCTGGAGTGGACCTCAAGAAATCTCCAACAGACCTACAGCTGAGGGTCCTGAC
>NW_012109474.1:10251-17359 GCF_000951045.1 Mandrillus leucophaeus | reverse complement strand
AAAAAAAAAAAAAAAGAAACTAGGGCCACTGTGACTTCAAAAATCTCTGCTTTTAACCGTTACATTGCTCCCTACACAGGTGAATTGGCAGTGCCCAGACTGACACAATCCTAAGAATGCTGGAAGACCCCTCTTAAATAAAAATATCTCCCCTCACTAATCTCACTTGAAGCTGAAATTTCACAACTAGCATGATTTCTTTGACTAAGGTATTATATGTCTCTAGTAAGATAAATACCCCAAGACAGTGCTATTCAAAGTATCTTCTGTCAAAGAACTAACACTACAAAGCTCTTAGAAGAAAACATAAAAGTAGATCTTCATAACCTTGGGTCAAGCAATGTTTTCACACATACAACACCAAAAGCACTAGTGACAAAAGAAAAAATAAATTTGACTCCCTTAAAGTTACATACTTTTGTGCTGCAAATGATAACATCAAGGAGGTAAAAGACCAGCTCACAGTAAAGGAAAAATGTTTGCAAATAATATATCTGATAAGGGACTTGCTTTCAGAGCACATAAAGAGCACTTACAATGTGATAATAAAAAGACAAATAACCAAATTTTAAAAATGAACAAAAGACTTGAATAGATATTTCCCCAAAGAAGTTACATGAACACCCAATACATGAAAAGATGTTCAACACTATGAGTTATCAGGAAAATGCAAATCAAAACCACAATGAAATATCATTTCACATGCACTAGAATGGCTAATATCAAAAAACAATAACAAGTATTGGTGAAGATGTAGGAAAATTGGAACGATTATACATTGCTGGTGAAAATGCAAACTGGTGTGCAGCCACTCCAGTTTGACCGTTCCTCAGAAAACTAAACAGAATTACCATATTACCCAGCAATTCCCCTCCTAGGTATATACACCAAAGTATTGAAAACAATTATTCAAGCAAATACTTGCATACAAATATTTGTAGCAGCACAAGGTGGAAACCATGCAAATGTTATTTATCCAAAAAATGGAATATTACTCAACCATGAAAAGAAATGAAGTATTGACACATGCTAACAACATGGATGGAACTTAAAAATGTATCCTAAGTGAAAGAAGTCAGACTCAAAACATCACAACTTGCATGATTCTATTTTTATGGAATATTTATAATAGGTAAATCCATAGAGACAGAAAGCAAACTTGTGGTTTCCAGTGTCTGTCTAGGGATAAGGAGAGAATTGAGAGAGCTTGCTTAATGGGTACAGAGTTTTCTTTTGGAGTTATTAAAATGTTTGGAACTAGACAGGGGTGGTATTTTTACAATATTGTGAGTATATTAAATGCTGCTGACTAGTACACCTTAGAATGGTTCCATATAAATTTTATGATTACTTTTTCCATTTCTTTGAGCAATGTCATTGGTATTTTGACAGAGATTGCATTGAGTCTGTAAATTGCTTTGGGTAGTATTGATATTTTAACAATTTTAATTCTTCTAATCCATGAACATAGACTATCTTTCCATTTCCTGGGGTCTGCTTCAATTTCTTTCATCAGTGTCTTATAGTTTTCCTTCTATAGATCTTTCATTTCTTTGGTTAAATTAATTCCTAGGTATTTCATATATTTTGTAGCTATTGTACATGGGATTGCTTTCTTGACTTTTTTCAGATTGTTTGCTATTGATGTATATAAATGCTACTGGTTTTATATATTAATTTTGTATCCTACAATCTTAATGAATTTGCTATTCAGTTCTAACAGTTTTTTTGGTAGAGTCTTTAGATTTTTCTAAATAAAAGATTATGTCATCTGTGAACAAGGTTAATTTGATTTCTTTCTTTCCAATTTGAATGTCCTTTATTTTTTTTCTCTTGCCTAATTGCTCTGGCCAGAACTTCCAGTATTATATTGAATTAATGTAATGAATCTGGATATACTTGTCTCATTCCAGATTTTAAAGGAAAGGCTTTCAATTTGTCCCTGTTCTGTGTAATGTTAGCTGTGGGTTTGTCATATGTGGCCTTCATTATCTTGAGATATGTTCCTTTCTTTCTTTCTTTTTTTTTTCCAGGCAGGGTCTCACTCCCATTGCCCAAGCTGGAGTGCAGTGGTGCATTCTCAACTCACTGCAGTCTTAACTTCCCAGGTTCAAGTGATTCTCCCACCTCAGCCTCCCAAGTAGCTGGGACTACAGGCATGCACCATCATGCCCAGTTAACTTTTTGTGTTTCTAGTAGAAATGAGGCTTTGTCATGTTGCCCAGGCTCGAGGTATCTTCCTTCTCTACCCAGTTTTTGAGAGTTTTTTCTTTAATCATAAAGGGATATTGAATTTTATTGAATGCTTTTTCAATATCTATTGAAGTGGTCATATGACTTTTGTTCTTAGTTCTGTTAATGTGACATATCACATTTATTGATTTGTGTATGTTGAACCATCCTTGCATCCCTGGGATGAATCCCACTTGATCATGGTAAACTACCTTTTTAACATGTTGTTTAACTCAGTTTGCTAACATTCTGTTGAGGATTTTTGCATCTATGTTCATCAGTGATACCACCTTGTAATTTTTTGTTGTTGTTGTGTCCTTGTCTGGTTTTGGCATCAGAGTAATACTGGCCTTGTATAATGAGTTTGGAAATATTTCCTCTTCTTCAGTTTTTTTTTTTTTTTCCCACATCTGGCTCTGTCACCCAGGCTGGAGTGCAGTGGCACAATCTCGGCTCACTGCAACCTCCACCTCCCAGGCTCAAACCATCCTACCCCCTCTGTCTCCCAAGTAGCTGGCACTACAGGCACATGTCACCACACCTAGCTAATTTTTGTATTTTTGGTAGAGACAGGGTTCCACCATGCTGGCTAGGCTGCTCTTGAACTCATGAGCTCAAGCAATCCACTCCTCTCAACCTCCCAAAGTGCTGGGATTACAGCTGTGAGCCACCCTGCCTGACCTTCTCTTCAATTTTTTCGAAGGATTTAAGTAGAATCGGTATTAGTTCTTCAAATATTTAGTAGAATTCAGCAGTGAACCATCAGGTCCTTGGCCTTGATGGGAGACTTTTTATTATGGCTTCAATCTTGTTACTCATTATTTGTTTATGGAGGTTTTCTGTTTCTTCACGGTTCAATTTTGGTAGGTTGTATGTGTCCAGGAATTTATCCATTTTTTCTAGAATTTCCAATTTATTGGTGTATAGTTGTTCATAATAGTCTCTAATGATTCCTTGTATTTCTGTGGTCTCAGTTATTATGTCTTCTTTTTCATTTCTGATTTTATTTGAGTCTTCTTTCTTTTTTGCTTAGTCTAGTTAAATATTTTTTAATTTTGTTTATCTTTTCAAGAAACCAACTTTTTGTTTTGTTGATCTTCATATTGATTGGCTTTTTAGTCTCAATTTTATTTATTTAAGCTCTGATCTTTATTATTTCTTTACTTCTACTAATTTTGGATTTAGCTAGCCCTTGCTTTTCTAGGTCCTTAAAGTCTTTCCACTTTTTTGATATAGGTATTTATTGCTATAAGCTTCCCTCTTAGTATTTCTTTTGCTGTATCCCATAGAATTTGGTATATTGTATTTTCATTTATTTCAATAATTTTTAAAGCCTTCTTCTTAATCTTTTCATTAACCCCTTGATCATTAAAGAGCATGTTGTTTAATTTCCATGTGTTTGTGGAGTTTCCAAGGTTCCTCTTACTATTGAGTTCTAGTTTTATACCATTGTGGTCAAAGAAGACACTTAATATGATTTCTACTTTTAAAAATTTGTTGAGACTTCTTTTGTGGCCTAAGATATAGTCTATTCTAGAGAATCTTCCATGGGCTGATGAAAAGAATGTGTATTCTGCAGCAGCTGGATGACGTGTTCTATAAATGTCCATTATGCCTATTTGGTCTAGTATGTGGTTTAATGTTTCTTCAATGATTTTCTGTCTGGATGATCTGTCTGCTACTGAGAATGGGGTGTTGAAGTCCTCCACTGTTATTGTATTGCAATCTCTCTCTCCCTTTAAATCTATTAATGTTTGCTTTATATACTTGGATACTCCGGTGTTGGGTGCATACATATTTATTATTGTTATATACTCTTGCTGAAATGACCCCTTTACCATCACATTGTTATATCCTCTTGCTGAAATGACTCCATTTATCATTACATAGCGGTTTTCTTTGACTTCTTATAGTCTATTCTTTTCGGGGTTTTTTTTTGTTTTTTTGTTTTTTTAATTGAGGCTGAGTCTTGCTCTGTCTCCCATGCTAGAGTACACTGGCATGATCTCAGCTCACTGTAACCTCCACCTCCTGAGTTCAGGTGATTCTCCTGCCTTAGCCTCCAGAGTAGCTGGGATTACAGGCATGTGCCACCACACCCAGCTAAATTTTGTATTTTTAGTGGAAATGTGGCTTCACCATGTCTGTCAATGTTTTCACCTGTTCCAGGTCAGTTCTTCTCCATCTAAAGTCAGCCCAAACCACTGCTCTACAATCTCCTTACTCAAGCCTAGGCCCTCATTCTCAGCAGACAGTGCTATCCCCTACTTCACTACTGAGACAAAAGTTATCAGACATGATCTCTGAACTTCCTATTCTCACCTACAGAAGTATCTACCTCACCTTTTCCCTTCAGTCTCAAAAGATGAGGTTTCTCCTTGTCTGATTCAGATCTTAAACCCTCTGCTGTGCCCTTCGCCATAGACCTGCATTTGAATTCAGGGATTCTGAGTTGAAGACATAGAGAGTAAGTAACTGGTGGCAAGAGGGCAAAAACCAAGATACACAGAGAGAAAGAAGCAATAGACAGAAGCCATGAGGCAGGAAGAATAATTAATAGGCAGCAACTGAGAAGAAGCAGAGGCTCTGAGTCATCTGAAGCAACAAGGCAAACAGAAGTCAAGAGAAGGTGATTGTCAGAGACAGGCCTAGTCAAAACAGAGACAGGCAACACCAAAGTCAGTACAAATGGCAGACACAACAAGAGGGAGCTACAGACCCACGGCCGGGCTGGAAGCTCACTGGCTATGTCACTTCCCAAGCTCCATTCCTGCTTTGTGAGCCCCATTCTGTGGTGTTCCTTGGTCCTTGTGAGGTCTTGATGCACAGGCAAGATTTCTGTTTTTATTGTTCTCATAGGTTACGTCTAAAGCCAGAAGAGAAGAAAATCTGTTTCCTGCTCAGGGAAAAGTATATTAGAAGAAAATCGTGTGGTTTTTCTGTTACTTAGAAAATACAAAGCTCTTCCATAATATAACAGGTTTTCAGGGTCCTCAGAGTCCCCAGATTCTAATATCTATAAGTATCCTTCTTAATATACTTTGGTTTCTTCCTCTGCTCTCAAACCCCAACTATTTTCCCGAGTGTATACATGGTTACCTCAACAAAGATTAATAAGGTGATATTTATAAAGAAAGATCTTTTCCTTAATAAGCTATATAAATAACAACAGCCATAAGAAAGCCCCTAGGAGATACTGATTCTCAAAACTCCTAAGAGGTTTCCTTCCTTTAACATTAAGTAACAGGGAAGGAAAAATCTTGGCAACAACAGATGGGTGTTCCATCTTCAGGAACAGAACTTTTTATTCCAAACTCTCAATAAGCCAAAACTAATTGACCCATGTAGCTGGTCCAGAACCAAATTGAATTAGAATAGTATTCTCCAGTAGCATAGCCAAAAGCTTAAAGTTAGTACTACAAAGAGATACATGGCCTAATGTTTCATACCACCACTTTTATCTTGAAAATTTTTGATGCTACTCATTGTCTACAAAATAAAACTCAAATCTTTACCTGTTGTTCAATGTCTTATATAATGTGGATCCAATCTACATTTGACATTTCATATCAGGACTTTTTCCATATGTTGGCCCCCTTTCCTGATGTTCTTGCTTTTGGTGACACCATTTCCCCACCAAGAAGGCAATCCTTCCTTCCTCTCTTTGAAACTGGCCCAACTTCCCCATAGAAATAATATTTACAAGTTTTTGAGTAAACATAGAAATTGACCCTCCATCTTAAAACTTGAAACTTACATTTAACTGAGTTCCTTCCTCAGGAAACTGACCCTCAGACAAGTGACTGAAACGTACTAGATCACTGCATCCAGACAATGAGATGTCAGATCCCTCACTCATTGTGATTGCTTCCTTACTCCTCCCTAGTTTCTGTTTTCCCGTCTCCTTCAATATGTATACATCCCAATTTTGGTCAGTCTAGAAGATAGATTTGGAACTTTATCTCCCATTCTCCGTGGCTATGGCTACAGTACCTGATTAAAGCCTTCTTCCTTGGCAATACTTGTTGATTCAGTGATTGGCATTCTGTGCATTGAGCAGCAAGACTTAGACCATATCCGTGGCATTTCAGTAACATCTTAAGTTGTCCCCAACCCTCAAGATTCAGCTCAAGTCCACCCGAGCCCTGGTTCTCCAAACCCTTATATTTTCTTCCTTCTCTGAATCTTATAAGGGTATTTGGTTTTCTGCACTTGGGCTTTCTTATGCACCACCTTGGTCTTTTTTTTTTTTTTTAATGCTCTTTCTGTCTTATGTGTGTCCAGTGAGACTGCAAACTCCTTCAGGGCAGGAACAAATAGTCTCTATCCTAAATTGTACTCTTCTTGGCTCAAGAAATGCAGCTACCTCTGTTAAGTGTTTTCTAATGTAGATGACTTGGATGCCTTAGATGTTCTAAACTTGTATACAAGTTTGTAGAGGACTATCAGAACACTCAATATACAGAAACGTGGCCAACCAAACTAATCTTTCCTGAACTTTCTTCTATTCATTATCACTCCCCTCTCAACCCTCTGCCTCTTCACAGTCTGCCTCCATTCTGCTTATACAGATGCTTTTTGACTGTCAATCTCCCATATATTATGTAGCTGTTCTCCAGATCCAAGGTATATTAGTTCCACCAATACCAACAGATAACTCTGCCAGTTATTAGTATGGTGCCACTGGGTTTAAGAATAAATGAACCTCACAAGCATTCTTATACACCAGTAACAGACAAACAGAGAGCCAAATCAGGAATGAACTTCCATTCACAATTGCTTCAAAGACAATAAAATACCTAGGAATCCAACTTACAAGGGATGTAAAGGACCTCTTCAAGGAGAACTACAAACCACTGCTCAGTGAAATAAAAGA
>NW_012109474.1:0-8041 GCF_000951045.1 Mandrillus leucophaeus | reverse complement strand
TTTGAACCCAGGAGGTGGAGGTTGCAGTGAGCCAAGCATGCCACTGCACTCCAGCCTGGGTGACAGAGTGAGACTCTGTCACAAAAGAAAAAAAAGTTAAACAATTTTTGTTTCAAAAATGTTAGTTTTTTTTTTTTTTTAATCTTTAGTAGATCATTTGATTGGCTATAAAATTTTATTTAGTAGATAATTTGGCTATAGAATGTTACTTATTTTAAAATTTATTTTTATTTTTTTAAGACAAAGTCTTGCTCTGTAGTCTGAGCTGGAGTGCAGTGGCATGATAATGGCTCAATGTCCCTCAGTCTCCTGGGTCAAATGATCCTCCCACCTCAGCCTCCCAAAGTGCTGGGATTACAGTCATGAGCCACCACACCCAGCTGGCTGTAGAATTTTAAATTCGAAATTTTTTTCCCTCAAAATTTTGAAAGAAGTGTGCCATTGTCTACATTTGGTACTAGTTGATTTCTTATTTCTTTATAGATAACATTTTTCCTCCTTTGAAGCTTTCAGCATCTTCTCTTTAATAAAGTGCTTTGAAACTTCATGACGATGGGTCCAGGTAAAGAAATTTTTAAAAACGATTTAACCTACTTGGCACCTATTAGGTCTTTTCAGTTTGAACACTCATGGTCTTTTCATCTCTGGAAATTTTTATTATTTTCTGTCTTGCATTCTGTCCTTATAAAACTCTCATTTTTACTGTTTTCTATCTTTCTATCCCATATTTGCTGTGTCTATGTTTTTTTTTTTTTTCATATTGTTAAGAGATTTCCTCAGCTTCCAATGAACCTTTCTGTTGGATTATCACATTTTTAATTTTGATAGAATTCTTTCCTTTTTTTGATTGTTCTTTTATAAAAATTTCTGGGGGAAAACCCTTTGCTTAACTGCCACTTAAATCACTTTTATTATTACTAATTAGACTTTTTTTCTGAATTATCTCTGCCCCCTTCTGAAGTTAGTTTTACTTTTTTAAAATTTTAAATTATTTTCAAAATTTTGTGTAGAGACGGGGTTTTGCCACGTTTCCTAGGCTGCTCTTCAACTCCTGGGCTTAAGCGATCTGCCTGTCTGCCTCCCAAAGTGCTGAGATTATAGACATGAGCCACTGCACCCGGCCAATTTAACTTATTTTTCATTGTAGTCTTCTTGTTTGTCTGCTGGTTTTCATTACATGTCCTGATTGCCAATTTGTATTTAATAATAATGAGCGTGAGTTCTGGAAGCTCTGTGTTCTTGTGAAAGTATGAAACCAGCAGTTTAGCAGTAGATTGAACTAGTAGTGAATCAGTAGTCAAGCTAACAGCCTCCCAAATGCCACGATAAGAACAGCTCTAGCTCTCCTTGATAATTTAATTTCCTAAGAGGAAAGTACTTTCTGTCTTGCCCAGTAGCAGATGCCAGACTGTTTGTTATCTTGTCCAAGTGGGTTGGGAGTCAGAGCCGAGAAGGCTGACTATTGCATATACAGTTCCCCAATTGATCCATCTGTTTTCAGCTCAGCTTCTCTGCTGGATCTCTGTTGTACGTGCCAACTCTGAATTGGGAGCTTTTGTGAAATTTTTCAGGACAATGATTTCCACCTCCACTGCAATCCCTTCCTGGCTCATTCTGGGCTATAGGTTTCTCTACTGTGTGTCATTTATTAACATATTTTCTGCCACTTTTTGTTTTCCAGAGATTGTTCAAATTGCTTATGTTTCTCCACATCTTTGCTATTACAAATATGTTTCTTTTTTATTTCTAATTTAATGGAAGCTCAGGAAAGAGTGAAGAGAAACACATGCATTTGGTGCACCATCTTAAACTGGAAAACAATTATGTGTATTTAAAAACCCCTAGATGATTCTGATGATCGGTCAAGTTTGGGAGACACTGACCTAAACTCTCTTTTCTTCTCACTTTCCCTTTATTAAGCACTGAGCATTTACTGCTTTCTAACTCCTTGCACTCTATGGCACATTTTTCTTACTAGTTGATAATTCTCATTAAAGCAGGAACATGTCTGATTATTATTTGTGCCTAGCCTACTGCACCTCATCCAACCCCTTGCATGATGTAACACACATCTTAGAAGTTCAATAAATTCTCATCGAATGAAAGAATGAACAAATGAATGAATGAAGAAATGATAAGTATTAAAATAAGTAGTTTCTCTAGTTTTTATTCTGACTTTATTTACTTAGATTTTTTTTTAAACTAAGACTAGTCAGCTATATGGAGCCATTTGAGATTAATCCCCTTTTAAAATAGATGCAGTGACTCATTTTGACTTTTTAAAGAAACTTTCCAAGAGCCCTATTTCCAGAAACACTTTATAATGTACAAGTTTTCAGCTTGCAAATGGTTTCATTTGAGCCTCATACCAGGAATAACTTGTATGAATCCATAAACATGAATGAGGCTCTTCTTGTAGGATTTTCCTATTTTGGTCCAATGCTTACCTCAAATAGAATCCATTTGGGTGAATTCTGCTGCCATAAACCCATTTAATCTCAAGGCTGCTATTGTAAATAACAGGATTAAAAACAAACATACCTCAGTCATCATTGATTCATATCTCAGACACAGACAATAAAATATGTATCTATTAAAATATATTACTAGGATAAAAATGTTAAAAACCATACTCCATTTTTGTCAGTCTTCAAGGTCTTAAATTTTTAATAAAATACATCAGCCTTAGCTTGATGAACTATTTTATAATGAATGCAGGAATAGAAATACTGAAATTTAAAAATAGGAAGAGAAAGAGAGCAAAGCCAGTGGATTTTTTGAAGAATTATTCTAATATCTGGCTTGTGAAACATTTTTCTTTACCCCATACATGATTTTTAAAATTGAGTTAGTAAAAGCTTTTAGTCATTTCAATTAGTGACTATTTTCTTCTTCAATCAGCAAGTCCTTTTATTATTATTATTTTTTAACCAATTATTCAAGTATTGTGGATGGCATTTAAATTAGTCAGGGCTATGGAGACACAATCAGCAAAACCCAGAATGTGAAATTTTCTAAAGGACAAAAGACACAGTTCTCATAACAACAACAACAACAACAACAAAATTGCTTTCATTACTTGACTTTAAAAGAAATATTCAGGCTGCTCTGGGGAGAATAAATTGTGGAGAGGCAAACGGGGATGTGCAGAGACCTGTTAGGAGGCTATTGTACTTCCCACGCAAGAGTGATGGTGACTTGGTCCAGGATTTTAGTGGATGAGAAATGGTCAGATTTGAAAATATGTTGAAGTTAAATCAACAGCTTTTGCAGATGGACTGTATGTGGTGACTGCAGGAGAAGTAGGTTTCACAAGGAAAATCAGGAGTTCAGTTTGGGACAAGGTAAGTTTGAGATGTTAATTAAATACCCAGCTGTAGTCAGCTGCAAATATCAGCCAAGAGTTCATGGGTGAGTTCTGGGTAGGGGATATAAATTTAGTAGTCTTTAGGGTAATGAAATGTTTTAAACCATTAGAATAAATTAGATTATGAAGTAAGACTAGATACAGTAAAGGAGATATCTGTGGTTTCAAAATATTATGGAACAAGCAACCTCAAAATGTAGTGACTTAAAACAATAATCATCTATTCTCATGGATCTGTGGTTGGGTGAGAGTTTGTCAGTCTAGATTGGGCTTTGACTGTGGTGATTTGGTTCTGTTCTACATGTCTCTCACGCTTCCCCTGGAGCTGAGGCAGGACAGGTAGTCAAGGAAGTGACCATGTCCTCAGAACACAGCCACCGTGATGACCTTACAGTCAACATAGGCCCCAGCATTTGCATTGTAGTCCAGCTCGTTCAAACAAAGCTATCTCCAGAATGGAATTTCCCCTGTAAAGAGCATATGCATTTTGATTTTTAGCTGTCTTCAGACTGACCCTCTGCTCATTATAATACTATAAAGCACATTCCTGGGTGGAGATTTAAAATGCTAATGAGACACGCAATGTATGAATAAGCATGTATGGCTACTGTACATGGGCACCCAGAGGACCACTCATCATGCTTACTAGTAACACCTCTTCCCACATCCTTACGAATAATCATGGAAGACTCCCAGAAAGCGAATTCCCTAGTGCCAACCTTTGCTATCTCATCCTTATGAGCAGCCTGCCCTGAACTCTCTCTCTGAGGATATACTGTCTATTCTGCACTTAACTTTCAAAATATTCTTTTTCCTTTGCAATATATTGTTCTATGCTGTGTCTTCTTTGCTGTGTGTCTCTTGTTTAAATTATTATAAGTGAAGAAGACAAGAACTGAGGTGTCAGGTTTGAGCCAAAGCTGAGGTCCAAGGGGAATTGGTAGACAGGTGGCAAGTAGCTGGAAAAATACTCGAGGAATTGTAGGTAGCTGCAACATGGCTTTATTCTTTTTCTGGGCACAAGCCATATGGACAGGACCAGCAGAGTAATTATACCTTTTACAGATAATAGTGGCTCTGAGCCAAGCACAAACTCACGTGAGTGGTTATCTAATGCGTCTCACAGAGTGTAGTTTCATAATGTGTGAGGTTGTACGCCTGTGCTCCAAACCTGCTGAGTCATGCTGCACCAGAAGGCCATTTCAGCCCACTCCGGACTACAGCACAGCTATTTCCTTACATGCGGTATCACAGCAACCATCAACAGAACCAGTGGACTAGTCCAGGTATGTTTTATTCATGGCAGTGCCAGAGTTACAAGTAAAAGTAGAAACATATAAGGCCTTTAGAGTCTTGGCTCAGAGCTGGTATAGCATCACTTCCTCTTTGTTCAGTTGACCATATATAGCTGAACGCCAAGTCAAGCATCAGCAAAATTATAAGGTGAAGGCATTGATATAGGGAAGGGTGAAAATTTTGAGTTCAACAGTGCAATCTTTCATGTGTACAAGGACTAAGTCCTGGCATATTTTAACTTTAAAAGGTCAAATTTGAATCCTACATCTACCCCACTCCCCACTTCTAATCAGGAACCAAATGCAGACTATCCTAGACATAATCTTAACTATTGCTCTTCCTTGACTAAGAAAGTCTGTAGCAAGATGGTTCAACATGCCAAAGTGTGCTATCTGTGGGTCCAAGGAGAAAACAAAACAAAAAACAGCTTGAGGAAGAAAAGGAGACATCTCCACCTGAAACTGGAAAAGTAAAGTTTCATCTCCAATAGTAGTGTCTGATGAGGCAACTAATGTGAGCACATGACACCATATCAAACAGACATCAGAAACTCAGCACCAAGCAACAAGTTCTAATTTTAAATAGACAACAACCAGGAACTTTTTTAAGATGCTAAGATGCACAATATGCATTTTTATTCTGTTTTTTGTCAGGAACAGACTTTATTTTTAACCATGACAACTATTTTATAAATATATAGTAAAATTGACAGGCTTTCAAATTTCTTTAGAAGTAAGGACATCAGAGAAACAATTATTTTCAAGGATATAATCTGCTATTACCAGCATAGGCTACAAGCCTGGAATTTTGGAAAATAATAAATAACATGATACTAGTACCTGTATACTATGTTGTATTTTAAGCTGCTTTTACTGGATCTAGAGATTTTTGGAGCTCAAGGGGTCTCAGAGATGATAATCACCTAATTTTATAGATAAAGTAACAGAGGTCCAGAGAAGTTAACCTGATTCTTTGATCATAAAAGAATTGGATGGTGTGACTTGCAACCTAGTGGCAGAACAAAGGGCTAGCTGTGAGAGGATCTACCCAGACCTCCACTCCATCCATGCCATTATCTCCAGTCATTCCCTTGTACCTCTCTTCCTTTAGTAAGCAATCCAGTAAAAAATGTGATTCACTAAGCAACCAAAGCTCCTGAACATGTTTCCCCAGGTGCCCCTTCTCCATGCCCAGCCTGTATTAGTCCCTTTTCATGCTGCTGATAAAGATATACCCAAAACTGGGAAGAGGTTTAATTGGACTTACAGTTCTACATGGCTGAGGAGGCCTCAGAATCATGGTAGAAGGCAAAAGGCACTTCTTACATAGTGGTGGCAAGAGAAAAATAAGGAAGAAGCAAAAGTGGAAACCTCTGATAAGCCCATCAGATATTGTGAGACTTATAAACGATCATGAGAATATCATGGGAAAGACCGGCCCCTCTGATTCAATTACCTCCCGCTGGGTCCCTCTTCCAACACATGGGAATTCTGGGAGATACAATTCAAGTTGAGATTTGAGTGGGAACATAGCCAAACCATATCATTCTGCCCCTGGCCCCTCCAAATCTCATATCCTCACATTTCAAAACCAATCATGCCTTCCCAAAAATCCCCCAAAGTCTTAACTCATTTCAGCATTAACCCAGAAGTCCACAGTCCAAAGTCTCATCTGAGACAAGGTAAGTCCCTTCCACCTATGAGGCTGCAAAATCAAAAGAAAGCTAGTTACTCCTAGATACAATGGGGGTACAGGTATTGGGTGAATACAGTTGTTCCAAATGGAAAAAGTTGGCCAAAACAAAGGGGTTACAGGCCCCATGCAACTCTGAAATCCAGCGGGGCAATCAAATTTTAAAGCTCCAAAATGATCTCCTTTGACTCTAGGCCTCACATCCAGGTCACACTGATACAAGAGGTGGGTTCCCATGGTCTTGGGTAACTTCACCCCTGTGGCTTTTTAGGGTACAGCCTCCTTCCTGGCTGCTTTCACAGGCTGTCATTGAGTGTCTGCAGCTTTTCCAGGCGCATGATGCAAGCTGTCAGTGGACCTACCATTGTGGGGTCTGGAGGACAGTGGCCCTCTTCTCACAGCCCCACTAGGGACTCTGTGTGAGGGCTCCGACACCACATTAATGTTCTGCACTTCCCTAGCAGAGGTTCTTCATGAGGGCCCCACCTCTGCAGCAAACTTTTGCCTGGTCATCCAGGCATTTACATACATCTGAAATCTAGGTGGAGTTTCCCAAACCTCAATTCTTGATTTCTGTGCCCTTGCAGACTCAATGCCATGTGGAAGATGCCAAGGCTTGGGGCTTTCCCCCTCTGAAGCCACACCCTGAGTTCTACATTGGCTACTTTCAGACACGGCTGGAGCAGCTGGGACATAGGGTACCAAGTCCCTAGGCTGTACACAGCAAAGGGATCCTGGGTCCTGCCCACAAAACCACTTTTTCTTCTTAGGCCTCTATGCCTGTGATGGAAGGGGCTGCCAAGAAGGTCTCTGACATGGCCTGGACACATTTTCTCCATGGTCTTGGGGATTAACATTAGGCCCCTTGCTACTTATACAAATTTCTGCAGCCGGCTTGAATTTCTGCTTAGAAAATGTGTTTTTCTTTTCTACTGCATTGTCAGACTGCAAATTTTCTGAACTTTTATGCTCTGTTTCCCTTTTAAAATGGAGTACTTTTAATAGCACCCAAGTCATCTTTTGAATGCTTTGCTGCTTAGAAATTTCTTCTGCCACATACTTTAAATCATCTCTCCCAAGTTCAAAGTTCCACAAATCTCTAGGGCAGGGGCAAAATGCTGCCAGTCTCTTTGCTAAAACAACAAGAGTCACCTTTGCTCCAGTTCCCAACAAGTTCCTCATCTTTATCTGAGACCACCTCAGCCTGGATTTCACTGTCCGTATCATTGTCAGCATTTTTGTCA
Organism: Mandrillus leucophaeus; assembly: GCF_000951045.1. Taxonomy (NCBI): domain Eukaryota; kingdom Metazoa; phylum Chordata; class Mammalia; order Primates; family Cercopithecidae; genus Mandrillus; species Mandrillus leucophaeus. Next base: position 442 of record NW_012109474.1, on the reverse strand, counting down.
AAGCCATTCAACAAGTCTCTAGAAGGTTCCAAACTTTTCCTGTCTTCTTCTGAGCCTTCCAAACTGTTCCAACCTCTGTCTACTACCCAGTTCCAAAGTCGCTTCCACATTTTCGGGTATATTTTCAGCAACGCCCCAGTCTATGGTACCAATTTACTGTATTAGTCCGTTTTCATGTTGCTGATAAAGACATACCCAAAACTGGGAAGAAAAAGAGATTTAATGGACTCACAATTTCACATGGCTCTGGAGGCCTCAGAATCATGGCAGGAGGCAAAGTCACTTCTTACATGGTGGCAGCAAGAGAAAAATGAGGAAGAAGCAAAAGTGGAAACCCCTGATAAGCCCATCAGATCTCGTGAGACTTATTCACTATTACGAGAATAGCACGGGAAAGACCAGACCCCATGATTCAATTACCTTCCCCTGGGTCCCTCAAACA
>NW_012109473.1:0-1366 GCF_000951045.1 Mandrillus leucophaeus | reverse complement strand
GGAATCCAACTTACAAGGGATGCGAAGGACCTCTTCAAGGAGAACTACAAACCACTGCTCAATGAAATAAAAGAGGACACAAACAAATGGAAGAATATTCCATGCTCATGATTTGGAAGAATCAATATCATGAAAATGGCCATACGGCTCAAGGTAATTTATAAATTCAATGCCATCTCCATCAAGCTTCCAATGACTTTCTTCACAAATTGGAAAAAACTACTTTAAAGTTCATATGCACCAAAAAAGAGCCTGCATTGCCAAGACAATCCTAATCAAAAAGAACAAAGCTGGGCATCACACTCCCTAACTTCAAACTATACCACAAGGCTACAGTAACCAAAACAGCATGGTACTGGTACCAAAACAGAGATATAGACCAGTGGAACAGAATAGATGCCTCAGAAATAACAGCACACATCTACAACCATCTGATCTTTGACAACTCTGACATAAACAAGAAATTTGGGGAAAGGATTCCCTATTTAATAAATGGTGCTGGGAAAACTGGCTAGCCATATTTAGAAAGCTGAAACTGGATCCCTTCCTTACACCTTATACAAAAATTAGTTCAAGATGGATTAAAGACTTAAATGTTAGACCTAAAACCATAAAAACCCTAGAAGAAAACCTAGTCAATACCATTCAGGACATAGGCATGGGCAAAGACTTCATGACTAAAACACCAAAAGCAATGGCAACGAAAGCCAAAATTGACAAATAGAATCTAATTAAACTAGGAGCTTCTGCACAGCAAAAGAAACTACCATCAGAGTGAACAGGCAACCTACAGAATGGGAGAAAATTTTCGCAGTCTACGCATCTGACAAATATCCAGAATCTACAAAGATCTTAAACAAATTTTACATGAAAAAATCAAACAACTCCATCAAAAAGTGGACAAAGGATATTAACAGACACTTCTCAAAAGAAGACATTTATGCAGCCAACAGACACATGAAAAAATGCTCATTATCACTGGTCATCAGAGAAATGTAAATCAAAACCACAATGAGATACTATCTCACACCAGTTACAATGGCGATCATTAAAAAGTCAGGAAACAACAGGTGCTGGAGAGGATGTGGAAAAATAGGAATGCTTTTACATTGTTGCTGGAAGTGTAAACTAGTTCAACAATTGTGGAAGACAGTGTGCAATTCCTCAAGGATCTAGAACTAGAAATACCATTTGACCCAGCAATCCCATTACTGGGTATACACCCAAAGGATTATAAATCGTGCTACTATAAAGACACATGCACATGTATATTTATTGTGGCACTATTCACAATAGCAAAGACTTGGAACCAACCCAAATGTCCATCAGTGATAGACTGGATTAAGAAAATGTGGCACATATACAC
>NW_012109472.1:0-1286 GCF_000951045.1 Mandrillus leucophaeus | reverse complement strand
TATTTTGTCTCTGTGGCCATTGTACAAAAGTATGGGGCATTTTTAGGACTATGAGAGAGAGAACATATAAACTATAAAATTCTCAGTGATTAATAGCCTTCAAATTCAACAAAAATAGTTAACATTATTCAAAACATATTTACATTAAATTACAGAATTAAGAAACTAAAAAGCTATATGGAAAAGGACTTTGGCCTCCTGGAATACTGAATAAGATACACAGACATAAATATAACAAGCCTTATATTTATTAGGGGATTGATCCTATAAGATATACCAGGTCATAAGAGCCTGTAGGAGGAAAAGGTTTATTAGCAAATGCAGTACAATATGTTGTGTGGCACAAATCAATCTCATGAGTTGGTAGCCAGGGGAGAGTTTGAAAACTTTTCTCATCAGGTGCTGTTAGGCCTCCTTCCTTATACCAGATTCATTCTTCATGACAACTAAAGAACACATTCACAAATGACAAATGAGGAGCACCCACCCTGGGCCTCCATTCTGCCCTTAGGCTCTAGCCCCTCTCCCTACAAAATGCCAGGGCGGACTCTCTTTTGTCTTAAGCTGGTCCAGGAGAAGCAGATTCCCTGGAATCCACTGAAAAGAAACAAAACCACATGGCTGATGTGCTGGCAACAATGAAGAATCCTACCTAGTCCAGGGAAGACCCTCCTATCTTTGTCCCTCAAAGGAAAGGGGTCTGCTCTCAGACGCCCCATTGCCCTTTGGAGGATCTAAGCAGCAACACTCTTTCTTTTGGATACTGGACTGCCCTACATAAAGGCAAAAAAATGACAGTAAACTAAAATACTGTACCAAGAGAAGTACAATTAAAAAAAAAAAAAAAAAACAAGAGTGATGACCTAGTGAAAGAACAAATAACAACATAAAGAATAAATATTTTATTCCACCAGTTGTTTTCTCCACACACAATCATGTCCACAGATTTCAGCTGGATAAAGTAATTGCTGACCAAAACGTAAACAAAATCATGGCACAGTAAGCTATAGGAAAGGCTGCGGAAAGTCCCATTAGGAAGAGATCTATGAGATAGAATATAGCACACTAGGGAATAAAGATGGAAGAGTCATAATAGAAAAATGACATAAATAGACAGTTTAAATAGAAATGAGTAAAAATAGAAGTCCAAGAACTGGAAGATAAAGATGAGAATGGAATTTTTAGCAGATTTTAATAAATTGGCTAGGAAAGGTGGCTGAGTCGTCTCTAAAGTTCTTTTCACCTCTCAGATGTTGAACCTACAGATTTAAGTGTTGGGGAAAGGC
>NW_012109471.1:0-947 GCF_000951045.1 Mandrillus leucophaeus | reverse complement strand
CAAGACCAGCCTGGCCAACATGGTGAAACCCCGTTTCTACTAAAAATACATTAAAAAAAAAAAAAAAAAAAAAAAGCCAGGCATAATGGCAGTTGCCTGTAATCCCAGCTACTCGGGAGGCTGAGGCAGTAGAATCGGAGAATCGCTTGAACCGAGATTGCGCCACTGCACTCCAGCCTAGGCGACAGAGGGAGACTCCGTCTCAAAAAAAAAAAAAGAAGGTTGATTTTTTGGGGGGATCATTAGTTATCATTAGTTTATTATAAAAGAGAGATATGGAAATTATTTACATGATGAAAGATTTCAGAACTTCAGTGGAATAGCCAGTTTCACATTGATGCCATTTCAATAGTGACTTATTTCACTCTACGTACTTTCCAAGAATGTCATCATCTTTAAATAGGAAATAATCCTTGTCATCTAGAACTACTTTGGTGCCTCCATATTCTGGGAGAAGAACTTTATCTCCAACTTTCATGCTAACTGGTTGAAACTCTCCCAACAGCTAACTGGTTGAATCTCTCCCAACAGCTAACTGGTTGAACCTGACCCAACAGCAACTACTGTTGCTTGAAATACTTTTCCTTAAGATTTTTCTGGAAGCATAGTGCCTCCTTTGGTTACAGTTTCAGCAGCACTCCTTTCAAACTTTTTTTTTTTTTTTAAGATGGAGCCTTGCTCTGTTGCCCAGGCTGGAGTGCTGTGGTGTGATCTCGGCTCATTGCAAGCTCCACCTCCCGGGTTCATGCCATTCTCCTGCCTCAGCCTCCTGAATAGCTGAGACTACAGGCGCCCACCACCATGCCCGGCTAAAGTTTTTGTATTTTTAGTAGAGACAGGATTTCACCATTTTAGCCAGGATGGTCTTGATCTCCTGACCTCACGATCCGCCTGCCTCGGCCTCCCAAAGTGCTGGGATTACAGGCGTGAGCCACTGCACCCGGCCT
>NW_012109470.1:0-1410 GCF_000951045.1 Mandrillus leucophaeus | reverse complement strand
CGATTCTCCTGCCTCAGCCTCCCAAGTAGCTGAGATTACAGGCACCTGCCACCATGTCCAGCTAATCTTCCTTTCTTCCTTCCTTCCTTCCTTCCTTCCTTCCTTCCTTCCTTCCTTCCTTTCTTTTTCTTTCTTTCTTTCTTTTCTTTTTCTTTCTTTCTTTCCCTTCCTTCCTTCCTTCTTTTCTTTCTTTCTTTTCTTTCTTTTCTTTCTTTCCTTTCTTTCCTTTCTCTCCTTTCTCTCCTTTCTCTCCTTTCCTTCTTTCCTTCTTTCTTTCTTTCTTTTTTTCTTTTTTGAGACAGAGCCTCAAAAGTCTCCAGCCCAGGCTGGAGTGCAGCGGCACGATCTCTGCTCACTGCAAGCTCTGCCTCCCGGGTTCATGCCATTCTTGCCATTCTCCCGCTTCAAGCCTCCCGAGTAGCTAGGACTACAGGTGTCCCCACCACACCCGGCTAATTTTGTTTTTGTATTTTTAGTAGAGACGGGTTTTCACTGTGTAAGCTAGGATGGTCTCGATCTCCTGACCTCGTGAGCCCCCCACCTCAGCCTCCCAAAGTGCCAGAATTACAGGCGTGAGCCACTGCGCCCCGCCCATTTTTTCTTTTTTCTTTTTTTTCTTTTTTTTGAGACAGAGTCTCATTCAATTGCCCAGGCTGGAGTGCAGTGGCACAATCTTGGCTCATTGCAACCTCTGCCTTGCGAGCTCAAGCCATTCTCCTGCCTCAGCCTCCCGAGTAGATGGGATTACAGGCGTGTGCCAACACACCTGGCTGATTTTTGTATTTTTAGTAGAGATGGGGTTTTACCATGTTGGCCAGGCTGGTCTTGAACTCCTGACCTCAGGTGATCCGCCCATCTTAGCCTCCCAAAGTGCTGGCATTACAGGCGTGAGCCACTGTGCCCGGCCCACATTTTCCTTCTTTTCATTTTTATTTTGTATGTTTTATTTTTAAAAAATTTTAAATATTTGGAAATTACATTTAATTTTCTTTTTACAGTACTGCTCCCTGTGCTAGGCGCGGTGGCTCATGTCTGTAATCTCAATACTTTGGGAGGCCGAGGTGGGCAGATTACCTGAGGTCAGAAGTTTGAGACCAGCGTGGCCAACATGGTGAAACTCCATCTCTACTAAAAAAAAAAACCAGAAAAAAAAAAAAAGAAAAATTAGCCGGGTGTACTGGCACGTACCTGTAATCTCAGCTACTCAGGAGGCTGAGGCAGGAGAATCGTTTTAACCCAGGAAGCAGAGGTTGCGGTGAGCTGAGATTGTGCCACTGCACTCCAGCCTGATTGACAGAGCAAGACTCTGTCTCAAAAAAAAAAAAAAAAATTAAATATTTAAAAATTAGATTTAATTTTCTTTTTACAGCACTGCTCCTTGTGAACAAGGCTAACTCCTAGGCAGTATGC
>NW_012109469.1:0-1547 GCF_000951045.1 Mandrillus leucophaeus | reverse complement strand
TATGTTGAACCAGCCTTGCATCCCAGGGATGAAGCCGAGTTGATTGTGATGGATAAACTTTTTGATGTGCTGCTGGATTGGTATGCCAGTATTTTGTTGAGGATTTTCGCATAGATGTTCTTCAGGGATATTGGCCTGAAATTTTCTTTTTTTGTTGTGTCTCTGTGAGGTTTTGGTATCAGGATGATGCTGGCCTCATAAAAATAGATCAGGGAGAAGTCTCTCTTTTTCTATTTTTTGGAATCATTTCAGAAGGAATGGTACCAGCTCCTCTTTGTACCTCTGGTAGAATTCTGCTGTGAATACATCTGGTCCTGGACCTTTTTCAGTTGGTAGGCTATTAATTGCTGCCTCAATTTCAGAACTTGTTTTTGGTCTATTCAGGGATTCAACTTCTTCCTGGTTCAATCTTGGGAGGGTGTATGTGTCCAGGAATTTATCCATTTCTTCTAGATTTTCTAGTTTATTTGCATAGAGGTGTTTATAGTATTCTCTGATGGCAGTTTGTATTTCTGTGGGATCGGTGGTGATATCCCCTTTATCATTTTTTATTGCATCTATATGATCCTTCTCTCTTTTTTCTTTATTAGTCTGGCTACTGGTCTATCTACTTTGTTGATCTTTTCAAATAAACAGCTCCCAGATTCATTGGTTTTTTGAAGGGTTTTTCATGTCTCTATCTCCTTCAGTTCTGCTCTGATCTTAGTTATTTCTTGTCTTCTGCTAGTTTTTGAATTTGTTTGCTCTTGTTTTTCTAGTTCTTTTAATTGTGATGTTAGCGTGTCCATTTTAGATCTTTCTAGTTTTCTCTTGTGGGCATTTGGTGCTATATATTTCCCTCTACACACTGCTTTAAATGTGTCCCAGAGATTCTGGTACATTGTGTCTTTGTTCTCATTGGTTTCAAAGAACATCTTCATTTCTGCCTTCATTTTGTTATTTACCCAGTAGTTATTCAGGATCAGGTTGTTCAGTTTTCATGTAGTTGTGCAGTTTTGAGTGAATTTCTTAATACCGAGTTCTAACTTGATTGCACTATGGTCTGAGAGACTCTTTGTTATGCTTTTCATTATTTTGCATTTGCTGAGGAGTGTTTTATTTCCAATTATGTGGTCAATTTTAGAATAAGTGTGATGTGGTGTTGAGAATAATGTATATCCCGTTGATTTGGGGTGGAGAGTTCTGTAGATGTTTATTAGGTCCACTTGGTTCAGAGCTGAGTTCAAGTCCTGAATATCCTTGTTAATTTTCTGTCTCGTTGATCTGTCTAAAATTGACAGTGTGGTGTTAAAATCTCCTACTATTACTGTGTAGCAGTCTGCATTTCTTTGTAGTCTCCAAGAACTTGCTTTATGAATCTGGGTGCACTTGTATTGGGTGCATATATATTTAGGATAGTTAGCTCTTCTTGTTGCATTGATCCCTTTACCATTATGTAATGGTGTTCTTTGTCTCTTTTGATCTTTGTTGGTTTAAAGTCTGTTTTATCAGAGACTAGGATTGCAACCCCTGCTTATTTTCTGCTTTCCATTTGGTTGGTAAAATTT
>NW_012109468.1:0-1592 GCF_000951045.1 Mandrillus leucophaeus | reverse complement strand
GGCTAATTTTGTATTTTTAGTAGAGATGGGGTTTCTCCATGTTGGTCAGGCTGGTCTTGAACTCCCAACCTCGGGGTGATCCGCCCGCCTCAGCCTCCCAAAGTGCTGGGATTACAGGCATGAGCCACTGCACCCGGTAAGAGGGCCACACTCTTTTAAACAACCAGATCTCCTGTGAACTCAGAGCAAGAGCTCACTCATCACCAAGGGGATGGCCCAAGCCAATCATGGGGGATCCGCTTCCAGGATCCAAACACCTCCCACCAGGCCCCACCTCCAACATTGTGGAGGATTACATTTCTTCATTTCTTTTTCTTTTCTTTCTTTCTTTCTTTTTTTTTTTTTTTTTTGAGATGGAGTCTCACTCTGTCCTCCAGGCTGGAGTGCAGTGGTACGATCTCGGCTCATGGCAGCCTCTGCCTCCCAGATTCCAGCAATCTCCCTGCCTCAGCCTCCCAAGTAGCTGGGATTACAGGCGCCCGCCACCACACTCGGCTAATTTTTGTATTTTTAGTAGAGACAGGGTTTCACCATGTTGGCCAGGCTGGTCTTGAACTCCTGACCTCAGGTGATCCACTGACCTCGGCCTCCCAAAGTGCTGGGATTACAGGCATGAGCCACTGCACCCGGCCACGGATTACATTTCAACATGAGATGTAGTCTGGGACAAATATCCAAACTATATCAGAGGCCAAGGTGGGAGGATTGCTTGAGGCCAGGAGTTTAAGATCAACCTGGGCAACATAGCAGGACCCCATCCCTACAAAAGAAAAATTTTTAAAAAGTAATCAGATGTGGTGGCATGCACCTGTGGTTCCAGCTACTCAGGAAGCTGAGGCAGGAGGGTGGTTTGAACCCGGGAAGTCAAGGCTGCAGTGAGCTATGATCATGCCACTGCACTCCAGCCTGGGCAACAGACTGAGACTGTCTCAAAAAAAAAAAAAAAAAAAAAAAGGGTAAGTGGAATATAAGCCAAGAATGCCCTGTGATTATAATCATTACACTCAGCTTGCTTCTCCCGTTTCTGTCTCTTGCCTGACCCTTGAAGAGGACTGAGTTGGCAGCTTCTCGCCATAGGGTGAAGTGCACATGGGTCACATGACATTTAGGGCCTTTGGAGCACTGGTCTTTGCCTCATCATGCCATGTGGAGATGCGTCCTCTGAGCCCAGCAGTGCTGGGGTTTTTTTGTTTTTTGTTGTTGAGACGAAGTCTTGCTTTGTCACCCAGGCTGGAGTATAGTGGTGTGATCTCGACTCACTGCAACCTCTGCCTCCCAGATTCACGCTATTCTCCTGCTTCAGCATCCCAAGTAGCTGGGATTACAGGTAAGCGCCACCACGCCCAGCTAAATTTTGTATTTTTAGTAGAGAGGGGTTTTTGCCAGGCTGGTCTCGAACTCCTGACTTCAAGCCATCCGCCCGCCTTGGCCTCCCAAGGTGCTGGGATTACAGGCGTAAGCCACCGCGCTGGCAAGTGCTGGGTTTTGTTTTTTTGGTGTTTTTTGAGAATGAGTTTCGCTCTGTCGCCCAGGCTGGAGTTCAGTGGTGTAATCTCGGCTCACTGCAACCTCCGCCTCCCAGGTTCAGGCGA
>NW_012109467.1:0-1680 GCF_000951045.1 Mandrillus leucophaeus | reverse complement strand
TTCAATACCACATGATTAAAATAATAAGGCAAGACTCTTGAGAAAGGATAAGAGAAATCTTAGAAATGTTAGTGTGTAGTTGTTGTTAATCTGTACTACTGATTAGAAGAACTGACATCGTACGTAACTGATAGAGAAATCGATAGACTTAAAAGACAAATATGAAATGGAATCATGATTTAACAAGTCATATGCTGAGTAGATTGTCTAGTCAGTTGTTATGTTGGAATTAGGGTTGAAATCTTAATTCTCTTACATCTTATTCTCTATGGTCTTGGGAAAAAGAAAGGAAAAACATGACTGAAGTGAAAAAGACAGTCTAGTTGCTAACATGTCTCAAAACTTTATACCTGTCATCGTATCAGACTTACCGTTTTCTTGGTTTTGAACTTCTTCCTGGGTTGTGCTCAAAGCCAGCAAAGTAGATGAAAGAAAGAAAGAAAACATCTTTAAATCAGACTTATACTTCCCCTCTGCTGGGGAAATTTGGGGATCCTCACTTATATGGCTTATAGAGAACAATAACAGCATTGCTGCTACCCAGGAATGGCCTCTGGAGTTTGAGGCGGCTTTTACCGGAACATTTCCTTCATATGATTTACCACCTCTTTCATGGTGTTCTATGTTACTAACAATTGTCAAATGATATATGGATTCTGCTGTCTTCCTTAACTATGACAAGAATGACAAACAACAAAAGGTTAAGATAACACAAATATAATTGCCTGATGACCCAAAAACTCTTTTGGGAAAGAATCTAGGAGAACTTTCTGATTTCTCAGTAGAAAAGGAGTCACAAAGGAGCATCAGAGAAAGCATCTATAATGTAGAGACCCACATTAATGTATAATATCTAATATAAGATTTAATTTAGTTCATAGATATTAAATTTAAAAATAAAGATGGATGACACCTTATGCATGCCCTTAGCAAAAAATGTTGGAAGTGAGATGTTAGAAGTTGCATAGAGGATCCAGAGAACATGTGGTGAACAATGACATTTTTCCACAGCACCTTGAAAGGAAAATTAAGACAAACTTGCCCCCACAGAAGGAAATTAGGAAGTAAAAAAAAAAAAAAAATGCTTCTCACATAAACACAAAAGGTCAAATCTAACGATTTCCATGAACTCAGGACTTGACTCCTCTATTTATTACCTTTTTGACCTGGAGCATTATTAAAACTGAGAGAACTGAATTAATCACTTTCTAAAGACTTATGCTTGTCTCAAACGCTGCATATCCGGGAAAAAAAAAAAAAGGTTTCTCATGGTAGAAATTGATACTTTATCAAATTGTCTATGAAAAATTACAAAAATAAAAAAGACTATTTTATAAGCAGGGGAAAGGCTTGATTGAGAGAATACACCCAAAGAAGAAAACTTCCCTTAAGTAATAGAACACAGGGGTTAAGTTTTATGTTGTGAAGTCAGATACAGTGTCAAAATCTGTCTTCATCACTTACTGCCTTTGTAATTATAGCAAACTGATTAACCTCTCTAAGCTGCATTCATTCTCTTTGTCTATAAAAGAGAAGCAGTAATTAACTCATATCAGTTTGTGATAATTAAATAACATTACACATATAAAGTTCTTATCTTGATATATTCATAAGTATTCAATAAATATTAGTGATAATGATGAACGATATGGGTGTTCCTTAGAATGCATGCATTTCTTC
>NW_012109466.1:0-2038 GCF_000951045.1 Mandrillus leucophaeus | reverse complement strand
GGAGTTAGCTGGGCAGGAAGAGTGTGGGGAGAAACGACGCCACTGCAGGTGTGAAGGTCTGTGCTAAGGGACCTTCAGGGAATGAGACAAGGCCACTGAGAGAGGCACATGCTGAATAGGGCTCTGGCTGATGAAATAGTCGAGGCCCGGGGAGCCTCTATAGGGATGCGAGGATTTATCCCAAGAGTAATAGGAATCGCTTGCATTTTTTTTTTTTTTTTTTTTTGAGATGGAGTCTCACTCTGTCACCCAGGCTGGAGTGCAGTGGTGCGATTTCAGTTCACTGCAATCTCCGCCTCCCAGGTTCAAGCGATTCTCTTGCCTCAGCCTCCTGAGTAGCTGGGATTACAGGTGCCCACCACTACGCCTGGCTAATTTTTGTATTTTTAGTAGAGACGGGGTTTCGCCATGTTGGCCAGGCTGGTCTCGAACTCCTGACCTCAGGTGATCCACCTGCCTTGGCCTCCCAAAGTGCTGGAATTACAGGTGTGAACCATCATGCCTGGCTTTTTTTTATTTTTGAGATAGCGTCTCGCTCAGTCACCCAGGCTGGACTGCAGTGGTGAGATCACAGCTCATGTGTTCAAGCCATCCTCCCACCTCAGCCTCTCAAGTAGCTGGGCCCGCAAGTGTACATCACCATGCCTGGCTAATATTTTTATTTTTTTGTAGAGACAGGATTTCACTATGTTTCCCAGTCTGGTCTCAAACTCCTGGGCTCAAGGAATCTGCCTGCCTGGGCCTCCCAAAGTGCTGGGATTATAGGGGTGAGCCACCGCGCCCGGTCTTATGTATCTTTTTTTGTTGTTGTTTGTTTTTTGAGATAGCGTCTCGCTCAGTCACCCAGGCTGGACTGCAGTGGTGAGATCACAGCTCATGTGTTCAAGCCATCCTCCCACCTCAGCCTCTCAAGTAGCTGGGCCCGCAAGTGTACATCACCATGCCTGGCTAATATTTTTATTTTTTTGTAGAGACAGGATTTCACTATGTTTCCCAGTCTGGTCTCAAACTCCTGGGCTCAAGGAATCTTCCTGCCTTGGCCCCCCAAAATGCTGGGATTACAGCTATGAGTGCCCATGTCCAGCCCCACCTGAGAACATTTAAATCATAAACCTTCCAGACTGGCGTACTCAGCCTTCACTCTCTTGGGTAGAAATCCCGAGTCTGCTGTAAGCTGCTCATTGGAATGGCCTGAACGGAAAAAAGGGGTTTCTTTTCCAGATGTCGTTTTCTGAATTGGCTGGGTAGGTATTTGTAGGACGATGAGGGGTTATTTGATAAGGAGTCCACAGGGAGAGTTTTCTCAGGCTTCCGATGAAATATTTTCTTTATGCAGATGTGGCCAGCTTGGTGCTTAATAAAGCTTTGCTTAATTTGGATGCCTGTGGAATTATACTTGGAGCGATTGCTATTCAAGGGACCCAGTGGAGGGGCGGCTGTTAGTTCCTCACAAGCTCAGATGTCTTTTTGTAATAGAGAATACAGCTTTCCAAAAAAAATCACAGGCAGCTCCTCATGAACTGGACTCTGAAGAGGGGAGGACGCTCGGGTGCCTCCGTGGATCTGGCCTCCCTTCTGAGTTGCTGTCACCCCTGGAGCCATCCACGGTGGTCGTTCCTGTTTCAGATCCTTAGAGGTCTCCCCACTGCTCTTGGGTAGTCCCACCAAGCTCATCACAGCATCACCCTTCCAGCCCTGCCAGCTTTCCTCCCAGCTGTCCTGCTCCTCAGTCCCACCTACAGTGTCTCACCTTCCGCCAAAATACCCTGTGCAGGTTCCTTCCTGCCAGAAATGCCGTTCTCCCTTCTCTTCATCTGGTAAACTCCAGCTCATCCTTCAAGGCCCTGGCAGAAGTTTCTTGGGGAGACTTCTCCATGGACCCCAGGTAGAGGGACTCAACACCCACAGTGCCATGAGTGATCTAGTACAGCCTTATCATGCACAAATTGTTTGGTTATGGCCTTGCTAAACAGAGAGGCCAGGGATCAATTTATTGTCTTCAATTTTCTTTCTTTCTTTCTTTTTTTTTTTTTTTTTT
>NW_012109465.1:0-2199 GCF_000951045.1 Mandrillus leucophaeus | reverse complement strand
ACAGCTGACAGAAGAAGACCCAATAAGTAATTAGACTTGAGGGCAAGCCCCTTACGAAAGGACATCCATAAAAAGTTAAAATACAAAAACTAAAAGTATATATCAAACAGTAATACAAGCAATGTTTCCCCAAAAGCAGATCCCAAGACAAGGATTTTAGGTGCAGGTAGCTTATTTGGAAGGAAGCAAGGATGACAGAACAGGGAGAGAGACAGTGAAAATGGACAAGCCAGGGGGTATATTATTAAAGTGGCTGCTGTAGGCAACAAGCGCTCACTTCTATGAGCCTCCTAGAGGTGTAGGTTGCCTCCTAGAGAAGGGTGCAGAATGCCTCCTAGAACAGCCCACCTGGAAGCTGGGAGACTGCCGCAGTTACCCATTGACTTCCTCTATTAATTGAGGATTTATTTTGCTTTGTGGGGTGTGTTGGGAAGGAGATGCACTCAGCGGTGTTAAAGGACAGCTCAGTGGTGTTTTTTTTTTAAAAAAAAAAAGCAGCAGGCTGGGTGCCCTGGCTTACACCTGTAATCCCAGCACATTAGAGGCTCTCTTGAGGCCAGAAAGTTTGAGACCAGCCTGGGCAAAAAAATGGGAGCACCTCATCTCTACTAAAAATACAAAAAATTAGCTGTGTGTGGTGGCACATACCTGTAATCCCAGCTACACAGGAGGCTGAGGCAGGAGAATCGCTTGAACCTGGGAGGCGGAGGTTGCAGTGAGCTGAGATTGCGCCACTGCACTCCAGCCTGGTGACAGAGCGAGACTCCGTCTCAATAATAATAATAATAATAAAATAAATAAATAAATAAAGGCCAGGTACAGTGGCTCAGGCCTTTGGGAGGCTGAGGATGGCAAATTGCTTAAGGCCAGGAGTTCCAGACCAGCCTGGGCAAATAAACGAGACCCTGTCTCTACCAAAAATAATAATATTAAAATAAATTAGCCAAGTGTGGTGATGCACACCTGTAGTCCCATCTACTCCACATGCTGAGACAGGAGGATCACTTGAGCCCAGGAGTTCAAGGCTGCAGTGAGCTACGATCACTGCACTCCAACCTGGACAGCAGAGTGTGACCTTGTCTCTTAAAAAAAAAAAAAAAAAAGGGCTGGACACCATGGCTCATGCTTGTAATCCTAGAACTTTAGGAAGCAAAGGCAGGAGGATCACTTGAGTGCAGGAGTTAGAGAGCAGCCTGGGCAAGATAGGGAGATCCCTGTTTCTACAGAAAAAAAAAATAGCCAGGGATGGTGGCGTGTGCCTGGAGTCACAGCTACTCAGGAGTCTGAGGTAGGAGGATCCTTCAAGCCCAGGAGGATAAGGCTGCAGTGAGCTTTGATTGAGCTGCTGCACTCCAGCCTGGGCAACAGGTGATACACTGTCTCAAAAAAAAAAAAAAAAAAATGGAGAAAGGAAAAAAGAAAAAGAAAAGAAAAAGCAGAATATAGAAAGACACATGGCAGGATCTTAAGGAAAGATGCTGTGAGTGTGAAGTAGGTTTAGAACTGTCTCAGAATTGAGCCAGGGGATGTGATGTGGGCATTCAAGGGGTCTGTTACAACACGCCATGAGCAATGTTCCTCTGAGTTTTTAAAGTTGTGAGCAAGCAGCCATATTCCATGAGTGGGAGCAAAATGAGTATACATAAATAGACTGATGGTGCAATAACACTAAACAGGTGTAATGAATAGTCCAGTGTTCACTTCGTTACTTTCATAAATGTTCTGTGTGCGTGTATTTTGGTGGAGGGAGGACTCTATGAAGAGGCTGAATTTCAATTTTTCCACTGAACAGAGAAAGCACTCATGGAAGCAGAAAGTTGAAGACGTATTGGACAAGAGACTGTAAGCCTCTCCAGAATTTGTAGATATTTGGGAGAGGCTTTTGGACTTCCACAAAAGCTTGAGTCTACCTTTTTGGATCTTAAGAAACAGAAAAATCCCTATGACAAAATTTAACCTGATATCAAGCAATGATATGTTTAGCTAGTGTGTTAGTCTGTTTTCACAAAGCTATAAAGAACTACCTGAGATTGAGTAATTTATAAAGAAAAGAGGTGACTGGGTGCGGTGACTCATGCATGTAATCCTAGCACTTTCGGAGGCTGAGGTGGGCAGATCATGAGGTCGGGAGTTTGAGACCAGCCTGACCCTAGTGAAACCCTGTCTCTAATAAAAATACAAAAAATTAGCTGTGTGTGG
>NW_012109464.1:0-2538 GCF_000951045.1 Mandrillus leucophaeus | reverse complement strand
CTTCTCGGAGCTGGCTAGGTACCTGGAATTTCCTTGAAGGAACTCAAGTTTGTCCTTTATTTCCATGCTTGTGGTACCCTGGCAGGCCTCTAAGAGGGGTCCCTGCTCCATCTCAACACCATCTCAATACCGTCTCAAGAGCAGAGTTGTGTCTTATTCTTTGTGTCTTTACCCTCAAGCATAGTTCTTGGCATAGGGATGTATTTAGGACATTTAATGAAATTACTTCAATGAAGGACTGACTCAGAGGCAATGAACCAGGAGCTTGGAGAAACAGAGGACCCCAAATCTAGAGAAGACCTATGGCAAGACTAACTCAATGCTGGGCATGTGCATATTTGCTCTAGGACTTATGTCAACTTTTGGGGTCAGGATTGGGTCTAATTTCTGGAATATGGCTATACTCACAGATGTACTGTAAAGAAATCATAATAGTGGGAATCTGATTGATAGGATTTTTCTTTTTGAATGACTATCTCAAAGGAGATAAAAAGCAGAAAATATGATTGTATCAGTTAACTTTTGTTGTCTAACAGTCCATTCCAAAACTTAGTGACTTAAAATAATAAACATTTGTTATAGATTTGTAGTCGAGACTGGTTCAACTGGGGCTTGATAGTGTCCAGGGGTCTCACCCACACATATGGCATTCGCAGACTGGTTGATCCTGAGAGGAGGCCTCAGTTGAGGCAGCCTGTCACTGCTGCATAAGGGCTCTCCTCTTTCAGCAGGCTAATTTAGATCTTTCACATGATAATCTCAAGGTTCCAGGTCTCTGCTTATATTTGCTATTGTCCCACTGGCCAAGTCAGGATAAGGGCCAAGCCTACATTCAGGTGGAAGGGAAATAGAGTCCAACCCTTGGTGGCAGAAACTACAGAAATCACACTGTAAAGAATTCTACTTACAGAGATGGGAAGCATTTGGGGCCACCTTTTGCCACCTATGTCAATAATTTTGTAGGTACTGTTTATGTTTCAGTTTTACAGTTTTATAAGGAACAGAAGAAAAAGAAGAACAAAGACTAGGAGATATTATAGCAAAGAAAAGATTCTGTAGGAGGCAAATTAATAATGTGAAAAATACATGTATTTCCTGTAGTAAGGTGGGTGTGATTTGGGGGTCTTGGCTTTGCTAAGTCACAGATTTGTATTCATGTGCTGGCTCTTTCTGTAATTTTTGACTAATTAGTTTGGTGTCTGCCATGGGTCTTCACTGTAGAATTACTCTTTTTCCCTGTCCATATTTTGTTCTTTGGACTTGAGTCATTAAGTCCTGCCTACATTCAAAAAAAAGGAGAACATGGATGGAGCTGGAGGCTATTATCCTTAGCAAACTAATGCAGGAACAGAAAACCAAATACGATGGGTTCTCACTTATAAGTGGGAGCTAAATGATATGAATTTATGAACACAAAGAAGGAAGCAACAGACACTGGGGTCTACTTGATCCCAGGAGGGTGGGGGGAGGGAGAGGACCAGAAAAGAGAACAGTTGGGCACTGGGCTTAATACCTGGGTGATGGAATAATCTCTACAGCAAACCCTCGTGACGTCAGTTTACCCGTGTGACAAACCTCCATGTGTATCCTTGAACCTGAAAGTAAAGAAAAAAAGAAGAGAATTAAGCCTCACTGTCCACAAGGGCAGTATGTACGTAATATATTACATGGAATTCTTCTGCAAAGAAGAGTTGTCCTCTCTTCTTATTTCTTTTCAGTGTCTCTGGGATCTTAGGAATGGCTTCCTTTTCATTCTTGAGATTATTTATACTTTCTCTGTTTTTTTTTTGTTTAGTCCTGTTTGGGTTTATACATTTTATATACCTTTGAAAAGAAACAACATTTCGTTTTAATGAAACTCCATTTATATTTTTCTCTGTTGTGTGTTGGTTTTCTATTTATTTTCTTTATTGTTTTATTGATCCTACATTCTTTGTTTTAAATTTGCTGTTTCTTTTCTAGCTTTTGGAGTTGAATTATTAGTGCATTGATTTTTCAGTCTTTCTTCTTTAATAATATATTTATTTAAAACTACAAATTTCCAGAAAACATGGGTTAAGCTGCAGTCTACAAGTTTTGGTATATCTTACTTACACTAGTATTTAGTTCAAAATATCTTGTAATTTTCATTGTGATTTTTTCTATGACCCATATCTAAGATTGTTGGTTTCCAAATATTTGAAGATATTCTGGCTACGTTTTTGTTATTGAATTCTAGCTTATTCCACTATGCTTGGAAAACATAATTATGAGATTTCAATACTAAATATTTTGAGACTTGGCTTAGGCCCAATTTATGGCTAATTTCAGCAAATGTTCTGTGTGTATTTTAAAAGAAGGTGTATTTGACAGCTGTTCAGTGTTCTTTTCTTTTATGATCCCAAAAGTGTCTGAGACAGGTCTCAATCAGTTTGGAAAGTTTATTTTGCTAAGATTAAGGACATGCCCCTGATAGCCTCAAGAGGTCCTGACAACATATGCCCAAGGTGGTTGGGGTACAGCTTGGTTGTACATTTGGGGTACATTTTAGAGAGTACA
>NW_012109463.1:511237-511573 GCF_000951045.1 Mandrillus leucophaeus | reverse complement strand
CTTCCTCCATCCCTTTATTTTGAGCCTATGTATGTCTCTGCATGTGAGATGGGTTTCCTGAATACAGCAGACTGATGGGTCTTGACTCTTTATCCTGTTTTCCAGTCTGTGTCTTTTAATTGGAGCATTTAGTCCATTTACATTTAAGGTTAAGATTGTTATGTGTGAACTTGATCCTGCCATTATGACGTTAACTGGTTATTTTGCTCGTTAGTTGATGCAGTTTCTACCTAGCCTCGATGGACTTTACCTTTTGGCATGTTTTTGCAATGGCTGGTACCGATTGTTCCTTTCCATGTTGAGTGCTTCCTTCAGGGTCTCTTGTAAGGCAGGCCT
>NW_012109463.1:501002-506487 GCF_000951045.1 Mandrillus leucophaeus | reverse complement strand
CTCAGTTGAAAATGCAGAAATCACCGGTCTTCTGTGTCGCTCGCGCTGGGAGTTGGAGACTGGAGCTGTTCCTATTCGGCCATCTTGCTCCGCCCACCCGTGTAATGCTTCTTTCTGTGTTTTATTTCTGAATTTTCATTTTTCACCATAGTCTTCAAAGCACTGCAAAGTATCACTTTTTCAGTTTTACAGGAGCAGTGTTCAAACACTGCCTTATGGGAAAAGAGGTATACCTCTCTGAGTCTCTGAGTGGAATGCACACATCACAAATCAGTTTCTCAGAAAGCTTCCCTCCAGTTTTTATCTGAAGATATGTTCTATTTGCCCACAGACCTGAATGTGCTCTCAACTGTCCCTTCGCAAATCCATCGATGATGCAGTTTCAAAACTGAGTAATAGAAAGAAAGTTTTATCTATGTGAGACGAATAGACATATCTATCACAAAGCAGTTTCACTGAAAGTTTTCATTTTTTGTCTGAGGATGTCTCCTTTTTCACCATAGCAGTCCATATATTCCTGAATGTCCCCTGGGAGCTTTTTGTCCAAACGGGATTCCCCAATCCTCTATGAGAAGACAAATATAACTCTGTGCGTGAAATGCACACGTCACAAAGCAGCTCCTCAGAAATTTTCTCTCCAGTATCTATCTGAAGATATTTCCGTTTTCACCGTAAGCCTCAAAGCGCTCCCTCATATCCCTTAGCTGACAAACCTAAAACAGTGTTAGAATACCGCTCAATGAAAACGGAAGCTGAACTGTGTGAGTGGACTTCACGTGACCTAGACCAGTTTCACAGAAAATTTCCTTCTGGTTTTTTCAGAAGGTCTTTCTTTTTCAGCATATTCTTAAGAGTGATCCCAAATGTCCTTTCTCAGGTTCCACAGAAACAGTGATTTCAAACTGCCCAATCCAAAGAATGATTTAACTCTATGAGGTGAATACACACACCACAAAGTAGTTTCTCCAAAAGCTTCTCTCCAGTATCCATCGGAAGACATTTACTTTTTCAGCACAAGCCTCCTGAAGCCACTTAATATCCCTTCCCAGATTCCTCAAAGACAGAGTTTCCAAACTGGGCAACGTAGTGAAAGCTTTAACTCTCTGAAGTGAATGCACGCCTCAGAGAGCAGTTTCCTGGAATGCTTCTTTCTGGGTTTTATTTCAGGATATTTCACATTTCTCCATAGTCTTCAGTGTGCTGCAAAATATCACTTTTTCTGTTTTATAGAAACAGTGTTCAAACACTGTCTTAGGAGAAAAGAGGTATAACTCCCTGAGTGGGATGCACACATCACAAATCAGTTT
Source organism: Mandrillus leucophaeus (assembly GCF_000951045.1). Lineage (NCBI taxonomy): Eukaryota > Metazoa > Chordata > Mammalia > Primates > Cercopithecidae > Mandrillus > Mandrillus leucophaeus. Next base: position 505,180 of record NW_012109463.1, on the reverse strand, counting down.
CTCAGAAAGCTTCTCTCATGTTTTCTTCTGAAGATATTTCCTATTTCCCCACAGGCCTGAATGTGCTCCCAAATCTCCCTTTGCGAAACTGTCCATGTCAAAGTCTCAAAACTGCATAACAGAAAGAAAGTTTTATGTATGTGAGATGAATAGACATATCTATCCCAAAGCAGTTTCACAGAAAGCTTCTTTCCAGTTTTTGTCTGAGGATATTTCCATTTTCATCATAGTTGACCATATACTCCCAAATTTCCCCTGGTAGCTTTTTCTTCAAACGGGATTCCCCAATCCTCTAAGTAAAGAATAGTATAACTCTGTGAGTGCTCTGTGAGTGGAATGTACACGTCACAAAGCAGCTTCTCAGAAATCTACTCTCCAGTATCTATCTGAAGATATTTCTGTTATCACCGTTAGCCTCCAAGCGGTCCCGAGTATCCCCTAACTGACTAACCTAAAACAGTGTTAGAATACTGCTCAATGAAAACAGAAGCTTAACTGTGCAAGTGGAATTCATGTGACCTAGAGCAGTTTCACTGAAAGTTTCCTTCTGGTATTTATCGGAGTGTATTCCTTTTTCAGCATATTTTTAGGAGCGTTCCCAAATGTCCTGTCTCAGGTTCCACAAAAAGAGTGATTTCAAACTGCTCAATCTAAAGAATGATTTAACTCTATGAGATGAATACACACATCACAAAGCAGTTGCTCCAAAATCTTCTCTCCAGTTTTCATCAGAAGACGTTTCCTTTCTCACCACAAGCCTCAAGGCACCACTTAATATCCCTTCACAGATTCCTCAAATACAGAGTTTCCAAACTGGGCAACGTAGTGTAAGCCTTAACTCTGAAATGAATGCACACATCAGGGAGAAGTTTCGTGCAATGCTTCTTTCTGGGTTTTATTTCCGAATTTTCACTTTTCACCATAGTCTTCAATGCGCTGCAAAGTATCACTTTTTCAGTTTTACCGGATCAGTGTTCAAACACTGCCTTATGAGAAAAGAGGCATACTTCTCTGAGTGGAATGCACACATCACAAAGCTGTTGCTCCAAAATCTTCTATCCAGTTTTTCATCGGAAGACGTTTCCTTTCTCACCAAAAGCCTCTGGGCCCCACTTAATATCCCTTCACAGATTCCTCAAAGAAAGAATTACCAAACTGGGCAACATAGTGTAAGCTTTAACTCTCTGAAATGAATGCACACGTCAGAGAGCAGTTTCTTGCAATGCTTCTTTCTGGGTTTGATTTCCGGATTTACTCTTTACACCATAGTCTTCAATGCACTGCAAAATATCACTTTTTCAGTTTTACGGGAACAGTGTTCAAACACTGCCTTGTGAGAAAAGAGGTATGACTCCCAGAGTGGAATGCACACATCACAAAGCAGTTTCTCAGAAAGCTTCTCTCCAGTTTTTATCTGAAGATATGTCCTATTTCCCCACAGGCCTGAATGTGCTCCCGAATGTCCTTTCACTAATCCGTCCATGACACAGTTACAAAACCACGTAATAGAAAGAAAGTTTTATCTATGAGAGATGAATAGACATATCTATCACAAAACAGCTTCAAAGAAAGCTTCTTTCCACTTTTTTTCTGAGGATATTTCCTTTTTCACCATAGCCATACGTATAGTCCTGAATGTCTCCTGGTAGCTTTTTCTCCAAACGATATTCCCCAATCCTCTATGAGAAGAAAAGTGTATTTCTGTGAGTGGAATGCACACACCAGAAAGCAGCTCCATGGAAAGCTACTCTCCAGTTTCTATCTGAAGTTATTACCTTTTTCGCCATAAGCCTCACAGCGCTCCCCGAATATCCCTTCACAGAATAAACAAAAACAGTGTTAGAATACTGCTCAATGAAAACAGAAGCTTAACTGTGTGAGTGGAATTTACACTACACAATACAATTTCACAGAATGCGTCATTCTGGTTTCTATTTGAGGTTATTTCTTTTTCAGGATATACTAAAGAGCGTTCCCAAATGTTCTTTCTCAGATTCCACAGAAAGTGATTTTAAACTGCTCAACCCAAAAATCATTTAACTCTATCAGATGAATACAATCATCACAAAAGAGTTGCTCAGAAAGCTTCTCTCCAATTATCAATGGAAGAGGTTTCCTTGCTTGCCACAGGCCTCCAGTTGCCACATAATATCCCTTCACAGAATCCTCAAAGACAGACTTTCCAAACTGAGAAACGTAGACTAAGCTTTAACTCTGTGAAATGAATGGTCATGTCAGAGAGCAATTCCTTGGAATGCTTCTTTCTGGGTTTTATTGGATGACATTTCACTTTTCGCCATAGTCTTCAATGTGCTGCAAATATCACTTTTTTAGTTTTACAGAACAGTGTTCAAACAGTGTCTTATGAGAAGACAGGTATAACTCCCTGAGTGGAATGCACACATCACCAAGCAGTTTCTGAGAAAGCTTCTCTCCAGTTTTCATCTGATGATATTTCCCTTTTCACCATAGGGAAGAATGTGATCCCAAATATCCCTTCGTGGATTCATCCATGACGGAGTTTCCAAGCTGCGTAATATAAAGAAATCTTTATCTATGTGAGGTGAATACACATATCACAGAGCAGTTTCATAGAAATATTCTTTCCTGTATTTGTCTGAGGCTAATTTCCTTTTCACAATAGGCATTAACGTGCTCCCGAATATCTCTTGGTACCTTATTCTCCAAAAGAGTTTCCCCGATGCTGTATGAGAAGAGAGGTATAACACTATGAGTGGAATGCACACATCACAAAGCAGTTCCTCGGAAAGCTTCTCTCCGGTTTCGGTCTGAACATATTTTGTTTTTCACCACAAGCCTCAAAGTGCTCTGGAATATCCCTTCACACACTAATGAAAAACAGGGTTAGAAAACTGCTCAATGAAAAGAGAGGCTTTCACATGACAGAATTCAAACACTGATTTATGGGAAAAGAGGTACTTCTCCCTGAATGAAATGCACATATCGCAAAGGAGTTTCTCAGAAAGATTCCCTCCAGTTTTTAATCTGATGATATTTCCTTTTTCACCATAGTCCTGAATGTGCTCCCGAATGTCCCATCTCGGATCCATCCATGACAGAGTTTGCAAGCTGTGTAATGTAAAGAAAGCTTTAGCTAGGTGAGGTGAATACACATAGCACAGAGTGTTTCACAGAAAGCGTCTATCCAGTTTTCATCTGAAGATATCTCCTTTTTCACCGTAGGCCTGAATGTGCTCCTGAATGTTCCTTCACGAATCCATCCATGACGACTTTTTACAAATGCGTAATGGAAAGAAAGTTTTATCTATGTGAGATGAATAAACATGTCTATCACAAAGCAGTTTCACAGAAAACTTCTTTCCAGTTTTTGTCTGAGGATATTTCCTTTCTCACCATACCATCCATATACTCCCAAATGTATCCTGGTAACTTTTTCTCCAAAAGGCATTTCCCAATCCTCTCTGAGAAGAAAAGTATAACTCTGTGAGTGGAACGCACACATCAGAAAGCAGCTCCTCGGAAATCTTCTCTACAGTTTCTATCTGAAGATATTTCCGTTTTCATCATAAGCCTCAAAGCACTCCCCAGTATCCCTTATCTGACTGACTTAAACAGTGTTAGAATTCTGCTCAATCGAAACAGAAGCTTTACTGTGCGAGTGGACTTCGCGTGACCTAGAGCAGTTTCACAGAAAGTTTCCTTCTGGTTTTATAGCATGGTATATCTTTTTCAGCATATTCTTAAGAGCATTCCCAAATGTCCTTTCTCAGGTTCCACAGAAACAGTGATTTCAAACTCCTGTATCCAAATATGATTTAACTCTTTGAGAAGAATACGCACATCACAAAGTAGTTGCTCCAAAAGCTTCTCTCCAATTTTCATCAGAAGACGTTTCCTTTCTCACCACAAGCTTCCATTCATCACTTAATATCCCTTCAGATTCCTAAAAGACTGAGTTCCCAAACTGCACAACATAGTATAAGCTTTAATTCTCTGAAATGAATGCACATGTCAGAGAACAGTTTCTTTGAACGCTTCTTTCTGGGTTTTATTTCAGGATATTTCACTTTTTGCCGTAGTCTTCAATGCACTGAAAAATATCACTTTTTCAGTTTTACAGGAACACTACCTTATGAGAGAAGAGGTATAGCTTCCTGAGTGGAATGCACACATCACAAAGTAGTTTCTCAGAAATC
>NW_012109463.1:499110-500952 GCF_000951045.1 Mandrillus leucophaeus | reverse complement strand
CGTGACCTAGAGCAGTTTCACAGAAAGTTTCCTTCTGGTTTTATAGCATGGTATATCTTTTTCAGCATATTCTTAAGAGCATTCCCAAATGTCCTTTCTCAGGTTCCACAGAAACAGTGATTTCAAACTCCTGTATCCAAATATGATTTAACTCTTTGAGAAGAATACGCACATCACAAAGTAGTTGCTCCAAAAGCTTCTCTCCAATTTTCATCAGAAGACGTTTCCTTTCTCACCACAAGCTTCCATTCATCACTTAATATCCCTTCAGATTCCTAAAAGACTGAGTTCCCAAACTGCACAACATAGTATAAGCTTTAATTCTCTGAAATGAATGCACATGTCAGAGAACAGTTTCTTTGAACGCTTCTTTCTGGGTTTTATTTCAGGATATTTCACTTTTTGCCGTAGTCTTCAATGCACTGAAAAATATCACTTTTTCAGTTTTACAGGAACACTACCTTATGAGAGAAGAGGTATAGCTTCCTGAGTGGAATGCACACATCACAAAGTAGTTTCTCAGAAATCTTCTCTCCCTTTTTTATCTGCAGATATTTCCTATTACCAGACAGGCCTGAATGTGCCCCCAAATGTCCCTTCATGAATGCGTCCCTGATGCAGTTTCAAAACTGCGTAATAGAAAGTTTTATCTATGTAAGATGAATAGACATATCTATCACAAAGCAGTTTCACAGAAAGCTTCTTTCCAGTTTTTGTCTTGGGGTACTTCCTTTTTCACCATAGCCACTCATATACTCCTGAATGTCCCATGAGAGTCTTTTCTCCAAACAGGATTCCCCAATCCTCTATGAGAAGAAAAGTATAACTCTTTGATTGGAATGCACACGTCACAAGGTAGCTCCTCGGAAATCTTCTCTCCAGTATCTATCTGAAGATATTTCCGTTTTCACTATAAGCCTCAAAGTTCTCCCAAGTATCCCTTAGCTGACTACCCTAAAACAGTGTTGGAATACTGCCCAATGAAAACAGGAACTTAACTGTGCGAGTGGACTTCACGTGACCTAGAGCACTTTCACAGGAAGGTTTCTTCTGCTTTTTATCAGAGGGTATTTCTTTTTCAGCATATTCTAAGAGCGCTCCCAAATGTCCTTTCTCAGGTTCCACAGAAACAGTGATTTCAAACTTCTCCACCCAAAGAATGATTTAACTCTATGAGATGAATACACACATCACAAAGCAGTTGCTCCTAAAGCTTCTCTCCAGTTTTCATTGGAAGACGTTTCCTTTCTCTCCACAAATCTCCGGGCGCCCCTGCATATCCCTTCACAGATTCCTCAAATACAGAGTTTCCAAACTGGGCAACGTAGTGTAAGCTTTAACTCTCTGAAATGAATGCACATCTCAGAGAGCAGTTTCTTGGAATGCTTCTTTCTGGGTTTTATTTCAGGATATTTCAGTTTTCGCCATAATCTTCAATGCACTGCTAATGTCACTTTTTCAGTTTCACAGGAGCAGTGTTCAAACACTCCCTTATGAGAAGAGAGGTATAAGTCCCTGAGTGGAATGCACACATCACAAAGCAGTTTCTCAGAAAGCTTCTCTCCAGTTTTTAGCTAAAGATATCTCCTATATCCCCACAGGCCTGAATATGCTCTCCTATCTCCCTTCGCAAATCTGTCCATGACGTAGTCTCAAAACTGCCTAGCAGAAAGAAAGTCTTATCTATGTGAGATGAATAGACATGTCTATCACAAAGCAGTTTCACAGAAAGCTTCTTTCCAGTTTTTGTCTGAGGAGATTTCCTTTTTCACCATAGCCGTCCTTATACTCCCAAATGTCCCCTGGTAGCATTCTCTCCAAACGTGACTTCCCAATACTCTA
>NW_012109463.1:493574-494720 GCF_000951045.1 Mandrillus leucophaeus | reverse complement strand
CAAACTGCTCAATCCAAGGAATGATTAAACTCTATGAGATGAATACACACATCACAAAGTTGTTACTCCGAAGACTTCTCTCCAGTTTTCATCAGAAGATGTTTCCTTTCTCAGCAAAAACCTCCATGTGCCACTTAATACCCCTTCACAGATTCCTAAAGACAGAGTTTCCAACTGGGCAACGTAGTGTAAACTTTAACTCTCTGAAATGAATGCACACATCAGAGAGCAGTTTCTTGAAATGCTTCTTTCTGAGTTTTATTTCAGGATATTTCACTTTTCTCCATAGTCTTCAATGTGCTGCAAAATATCACTTTTTCAGTTTTACAGGAACAGTGTTCAAACACTGCCTTGTGAGAAAAGAGGTGTAACTCCCTGAGTGGAATGCACACATCGCAAAGTTGTGACTCGGAAAGCTACCCTCCTGTTTTTATCTGAAGATAATTCCTACTTCCTCACAGGCCTGAATGTGCTTCTGAATGTCCCTTCGTGAATCTGTCCATGACTCAGATTCAAAACTACATAATAGAAATAAAGTTTTATCTATGATAGATGAATAGACATATCTATCACAAAGCAGTTTCAGAGAAAGTTTCTTTCCAGTTTTTGTTTGAGGATACTTCCTTTTTCACCATAGAAGTCCATATACTCCCGAATGACCCCTGATAGCGTTTTCTTAAAAACGTGATTTCTCAATCCTCTGTGAGAAGAAAGGTATAACTCTGTGAGTGAAATGCACACGTCACAAAGCAGCTCCTCGGAAATCTTCACTCCAGTATCGATCTGAAGATATTTCCGTTTTCACTGTAAACCTCAAAGCGATAACGAGTATCCCTTAGCTGAATAACCTAAAACAGTGTTAGAATACTGCTCAACGAAAACAGAAGCTTAACTGTGCGAGTGAAATTCACGTGACCTAGAGCAGTTTCACAGAAATTTTCCTTCTGGTTTCTATCAGAGGGTATTACTTTCCCTTTATATTCCTATGAGCTTTCCCAATTGTCCTTTCTCAGGTTCCACAGAAACAGTGATTTCAAACTGCTCAGTCCAAAGAATGATTTAACTCCATGAGATGAATACACACATCAGAAAGCAGTTGCTCTGAAAGCTTCTCTCCCGTTTTCATCAGAAGACGTTTCCTTTCTC
>NW_012109463.1:481518-490999 GCF_000951045.1 Mandrillus leucophaeus | reverse complement strand
GAGAAGAAAAGTATAACTCTTTGATTGGAATGCACACGTCACAAAGCAGCTCCTCGGAAATCTTCTCTCCAGTATCTATCTGAAGATATTTCCGTTTTCACCATAAGCCTCAAAGCGCTCCTGAGTATCCCTTAGCTGACTAACCTAGAACAGTGTTAGAATACTGCCCAAAGAAAATAGAAGCTTAACTGTGCGAGTGGACTTCACGTGACCTAGAGCAGTATCACAGAATGTTTCCTTGTGGTGTTTATCGGAGGGTATTTCTTTTTCAGCATATTCTTAGAAGCGTTCCCAAATGTCCTTTCTCAGGTTCCACAGAAACAGTGATTTCAAACTGCTGAATCCAAAGAATGATTTAACTCTATGAGATGAATACACACATCACAAAGCAGTTGCTCCGAAAACTTCTCTCCAGTTTTTCATCGGAACACATTTCGTTTCTCACCACAAGCCTCCGGGCGCTGCTTATTATCCCTTCACAGATTCCTCAAATACAGAGTTTCCAAACTGGGCAACGTAGTGTAAGCTTTAACTCTCTGACATGAATGCACATGTCAGAAAGCAGATTCTTGGAACGCTTCTTTCTGGGTTTTATTTTCGTGTTTTCACTTTTCACCATCATCTTCAATGCGCTGCAAAATATGACTTTTTCAGTTTTACAGGAACAGTATTCAAACACTGCCTTATGATAAAAAGGTATAACCACCTGAGTGGAATGCACACATCACAAAGGAGTGTCTCAGAAAGCTTTTCTCCAGTTTTTATATGAGCATATCTCCTATTTCCCCACAGGCCTGAATGTGCTCCCGAGTGTCGCTTTGCATATCCGTATATGATGCAGTTTGAAAACTGTGTAATAGGAAGAAAGTTTTATCTATGTGAGATGAATAGACATATCTATTGTAAAACAGTTTCACAGAAAGCTTCTTTCCAATTTTTGTCTGAGGATATACCCTTCTTCACCGTAGCTGTCCGGATACTTCCCAATGTACCCAGGTAGCTTTTTCTCCAAATGGGATTCCCCAATCCTCTCTGAGAAGAAAAGTATAACTCTGTGACTGGAATGCACACGCCACAAGGCAGCTCCTCAGAAATAATCTCTCCAGTATCTATCTGAAGATATTTCGGTTTTCACCATAAGCCTCAAAGCGCTCCCAAGTATCCCTTAGCTGACTAACTAAAAACAGTGTTAGAATACTGTTCATTGAAAACAGAAGCTTAACTGTGTGAGTGGAATCCACATAACCTAGAGCAGTTTCACAGAAAGATTCCTTCTGGTTTTTATCAGAGGTTATTTCTTTCTCAGTATATTCTTAAGAGTGTTCCCAAATGTCCTTTCTCAGGTTCCACAGAAACAGTGATTTCAAACTACTCAATCCAAAGAATGATTTAACTCTATGAGACGAATACGTACATCACAAAGTAGTTGCTCCATAATCTTCTCTCCAGTTTTTCATCAGAAGACGTTTCTTTTCTCACCACAACCCTCCGGGCACCAAGTAGTATCCTTTCACAGATTCCTCAAATACAGGGTTTCCATACTGGACAATGTACTGTAAGCTTTCACTCTCTGAAATGAATGCACACGTAAGAGAGTAGTTTCTTGGAAAGCTTCCTTCTGGGTTTTATTTCCGGATATTTCACTTTTTGCCATAGTCTTCAATGCCTGCAAAATATCACTTTTTCAGTTTAACAGGAACAGTGTTCAAACACTGCCTTACGAGAAAAGAGGTATAACTCCCTGAGTGAAATGCACAAATCACAAAGCAGTTTCTCAGAAAACTTCTCTCCAGTTTTTATCTGAAGATATCCCCTATTTCCTCACAGGCCTGAATGTGCTCCCGAATGTCCCTTCACAAATCCGTCCATGACCCAGTTTCAAAACTGCGTAATAGAAAGAAAGTTTTATCTATATGACATGAATAGATATATCTATCACAAAGCAGTTTCACAGAAAGCTTCTTTCCAGTTTTTGTCTGAGGATATTTCCTTTTTCACCATAGCCGTCTGTTTACTCCTGAATGCCCCTGGTAGCTTTTTCTCCAAACGGATTCCGCTATCCTCTATGAGAAGAAAAGTATAACTCTGTGAGTGAAATGCACACATCACAAAGCAGCTCTTCTGAAATCCTCTCTCCAGTATCTATCTGAAGATATTTCCGTTTTCACCATAAGCCTCAAAGCACACCTGAGTATTTCATAGCTGACTATCCTAAAACATTATTAGACTACCGCTCAATGAAAACAAAGGCTTAACAGTGCGAGTGGAATTCAAGTAACGTAGAGCAGTTTCACAGAAAGTTTCCTTCGGTTTTTTATAGAAGGCTATTTTTTTTTCAGCATATTCTTAAGAGTGTTCCCAAATGTCCTTTCTCAGTTTCCACAGAAACAGTGATTACAAACTGCTCAATCCAAGGAATGATTAAACTCTATGAGATGAATACACACATCACAAAGTTGTTACTCCGAAGACTTCTCTCCAGTTTTCATCAGAAGATGTTTCCTTTCTCAGCAAAAACCTCCATGTGCCACTTAATACCCCTTCACAGATTCCTAAAGACAGAGTTTCCAACTGGGCAACGTAGTGTAAACTACATGAATGCACATGTCAGAAAGCAGATTCTTGGAACGCTTCTTTCTGGGTTTTATTTTCGTGTTTTCACTTTTCACCATCATCTTCAATGCGCTGCAAAATATCACTTTTTCAGTTTTACAGGAACAGTGTTCAAACACTGCCTTGTGAGAAAAGAGGTGTAACTCCCTGAGTGGAATGCACACATCGCAAAGTTGTGACTCGGAAAGCTACCCTCCTGTTTTTATCTGAAGATAATTCCTACTTCCTCACAGGCCTGAATGTGCTTCTGAATGTCCCTTCGTGAATCTGTCCATGACTCAGATTCAAAACTACATAATAGAAATAAAGTTTTATCTATGATAGATGAATAGACATATCTATCACAAAGCAGTTTCAGAGAAAGTTTCTTTCCAGTTTTTGTTTGAGGATACTTCCTTTTTCACCATAGAAGTCCATATACTCCCGAATGACCCCTGATAGCGTTTTCTTAAAAACGTGATTTCTCAATCCTCTGTGAGAAGAAAGGTATAACTCTGTGAGTGAAATGCACACGTCACAAAGCAGCTCCTCGGAAATCTTCACTCCAGTATCGATCTGAAGATATTTCCGTTTTCACTGTAAACCTCAAAGCGATAACGAGTATCCCTTAGCTGAATAACCTAAAACAGTGTTAGAATACTGCTCAACGAAAACAGAAGCTTAACTGTGCGAGTGAAATTCACGTGACCTAGAGCAGTTTCACAGAAATTTTCCTTCTGGTTTCTATCAGAGGGTATTACTTTCCCTTTATATTCCTATGAGCTTTCCCAATTGTCCTTTCTCAGGTTCCACAGAAACAGTGATTTCAAACTGCTCAGTCCAAAGAATGATTTAACTCCATGAGATGAATACACACATCAGAAAGCAGTTGCTCTGAAAGCTTCTCTCCCGTTTTCATCAGAAGACGTTTCCTTTCTCACAACAAGCCTCTGGGCGCCACTTAATATCCCTTCACAGATTCCTCAAGACAGAGTTTCCAGTCTGTGCAACATAGTGTAAGCTTTAACTCTCTGAAGTGAATGCACACGTCAGACAGCAGTTTCTTGGAACTCTTCTTTCTGGTTTTCATTTCAGGTTGTTTCACTTTTCGCCATAGTCTTCAATGCGTTGCAAAATATCACTTTTTCAGGTTTACCAGAAGAGTGTTCAAACACTGCCTTATGAGAAAAGCAGTATAGCTCCCTGAGTGGAATGCACACATCACAAAGCAGTTTCTCAGAAACTTCTCTCCAGTTTTTAGCTGAAGGTATCTCCTTTTTCATCGTAGGCCTGAATGTGCTCCCAAATGTACCTTCGCGAATCCATCCATGATGCAGTTTCAAAACTGTATAATAGAAAGAGAGGTTTTTCTGTGTGAGATGAATAGACATATCTATCACAAACCAAATTCACAGAAATCTTCTTTCCAGTTTTTGTCTGAAGATACTTCCTTGTTCACCATAGCCATCCATATGTTCCTGAATGTCACCTGGTAGCTTTTCTGCACACAGGATTTCCCAATCCTCTATGAGAAGAAAAGTATTACTCTGTGAGTGGAATGCACACTTCACAAAGCAGCTCCTCGGAAATCTTCCATCTAGTATCTATCTGAAGATATTTCTGTTTTCCCTGTAAGATTCAAAGCACTCCCGAATATCCCTTAGCTGACTAAACTAAAACAGTGTGAGAATACTGCTCAATGAAAACAGAAGCTTAACTGTGTGAGCAGAAATCACGTGACCTAGAGTAGTTTCACAGAAAGTTTCCTTCTGGTTTTTATCGGAGGGTATTTCTTGTTCAGCATATTCTTAAGAGCGTTCCCAAATGTCCTGTCTCAGGTTCCAGAGAAACAGTGATTTCAAACTGCTCAATCCAAAGAATGAATTAACTCTATGAGATGAATACACACCTCGCAAGGCAGTTGCTCCGAAAGCTTCTCTGCAGTTTTCATAGGAAGATATTTCATTTCTCACAACAAGCCTCTGGGCGCCACTTAATATCCCTTCACAGATTCCTCAAAGACAGAGTTTCCAAACTGGGCAACGTAGTGTAAGCTTTAACTCTCTGAAATGAATGCACATGACAGAAAGCAGTTTCGTGCAATGCTCCTTTCAGGGTTTTATTTCCAGGTTTCCACTTTTCAACATAGTCTTCAATGCGCTGCAAAGTATCACTTTTTCAGTTTTACAAGAACTGTGTTCAAACACTGCCTTATGAGAAAAGAGGTATGCCTCTCTGAGTGGAATGCACACAACAATGCATTTTCTCAGAAAGCTTCTCTCCAGTTTTTATCTGAAGATATGTCTTATTTGCCCACAGGCCTGAAAGTGCTCCCGAATGTCCCTTCGTGAAGCCATCAATGACGCAGTTACAAAATTGCATAATAAAAAGAAAGTTTTATCTATGTGACCTGAATATACTTGTCTATCATGAAGCAGTTTCAGAGAAATCTTCTTTTTAGTTTTTTTTTTTTTGAGGATGTTTCCTTTTTCACCGTAGCAATCCATATACTCCCGAATGTTCCCTGGTAGCTTTTTCTTCAAACGGAGTTCCCCAATCCTCTATGAGAAGAAAAGTATAACTGTGTCAGTGGAATGCACATGTCATACAGCAGCTCCTCGGAAATCTTCTCTCTAGTATCTATCTGAAGATATTTCCGTTTTCACTGTAAACCTCAATGTGCTTCCGAGTATCCCTTAGCTGACTAATCAAAAACAGTGTGAGATTACAGTTCAATGAAAACAGAAGCTTAACTGTGCAAAGTGGACTTCAGGTGACCTAGAGCAGCTTCACAGAAAGTTTCCTTCTGGTTTTTATCGGAGGGTATTTCTTTTTCAGCATATTCTTAAGAGCGTCCCCAAATCTTCTTTCTCATCTTCCACAGAAACAGTGATTTCAAACTGCTCAAACCAAAGAATGATTTAACTCTATGAGATGAATACACACATCACAAAGCAGTTGCTCCGAAAGCTTCTGTCCAATTTCATCGGAAGATGTTTCCTTTCTCACTACAAGCCTCTGGGTGCCACTAAATATCCCTTCACAGATTCCTCAAAGACAGAGTTTCCAAACAGGGCAACGTAGTGTAAGCTTTAACTCCCTGAAATGAAAGAACATGTCAGAGAGCAGTTTCTTGGAACGCTTCTTTCTGGGTGTATTTCAGGACATTTCACTTTTCATCATTGTCTTCAATGCACTGCAAAATATCACTTTTTCAGTTTTACAGGAACAGTGTTAAAACCCACGTTATGAGAAAAGAGGTATAACTCCCTGAGTGGAATGCACACATCACACAGCTGTTTCTCAGAAAGCTTCTCTCCAGTTTTTATCTGAAGATATCTCCTATTTCCCCACAGGCCTGAATGTGCTCCTGAATGTCCCTTTGTGAATCCGTCCATGATGCAGTTTTAAAAATGCATAATAGAAAGACAATTTCATCTATGTGAGTTGAATAGACATATCTATCACAAAGCAGTTTCACAGAAAGCTTCTTTCCACGTTTTGTCTGAGGATATTTCCACTTTCTCCATAGCCATGCATATACTCCCGAATGTCCCCTGGTAGCGTTTATTCCAAACGGGTTTCCCCAATACTCTATGAGAATAAAAGTATCACTCCTTGAGTGGAATGCACACATCACAAAGCAGCTCCTCGGAAATCTTCTCTCCAGTCTCCATCTGAAGATATTTCCTTTTTCACCATAAGCCTCAAAGTGCTCCCGAGTAACCCTTAACTGAATCACCTAAAACAGTGTTAGAATACTGCTCAATGAAAACAGAAGCTTAAATGTGGGAGTGGACTTCATGTGACCCAGAGCAGTTTCACAGAAAGTTTCCTTCTGGTTTTTATTGGAGGCTATTTTTTCCAGCATATTCTTAAGAGTGTTCCCAAATGTCCTTTCTCAGGTTCCACAGAAACAGTGATTTCAAACTGCACAATCCAAAGAGTGATTTATATCTATGAGGTGAATACACATATCACAAAGCAGTTGCTCTGAAAACTTCTCTCCAGTTTTCATTGGAAGACGTTTCCTTTATCTCCACAAACTTCTGTGCGCCACTTTATATCCCGTCACAGATTCCTCGAAGAGAGAGTTTCAAAACTGGGCAATGTAGAGTAAGCTTTAGTTTCCTGAAATGAATGCAGACGTCAGGGAGTGGTTTCGTGCACCACTTCTTTCTGGGTTTTATTTCCGAATTTTCACTTTTCACCACAGTCATCAATGTGCTGCAAATTATCACTTTTTCAGCTTCACAGGAACAGTGTTCAAACACTGCCTTAGGAGAAAAGAGGTACAACTCCCTGAGTGGATTGCACACATCACAAAGCCGTTTCTCAGAAAGCTTCACTCCAGCTTTTTGCTGAAGGTATCTCCTTTTTCATCGTAGGCCTGAATGTGCTCCTGAATGTCCCTTCATGAATCTGTCCATGACGCAGTTTCAAAACTGCATAATAGAAAGAAAGCTTTATCTGTGTGAGATGAATAGACATATCTATCACAAACCAGAATCACAGAGAGCTTCTTTACAGTTTTTGTCTGAGGATATTTCCTTTTTCACCATAGCCGTCCATATACTCCCAAATGTCCCCTGGTAGGTTTTTTTCCACACAGGATTTCCCAATCCTCTTTGAGAAGAAAGGTATAACTCTGTGATTGTAATGCACATGTCACAAAGCAGCTCCTCAGAAATCTTCTCTCCAGTATCTATCTGAAGATATTTCCGTTTTAATCATAATCCTGAAACTGCTCTCGAGTATCCCTTAGCTGACGAACCTAAAACAGTGTTAGAATACTGCTCAATTAAACAAGAGGCTTAACTGTGTGAGTGGAATTCAGGTGACCTAGAGCAGATTCACAGAAAGCTTTCTTCTCGTTTATATCGGAGGGTATTTATTTTTCAGCATATTCTTAAGAGCGTTCCCAAATGTCCTTTCTCAGATTCCATGGAAGAAGTGATTTCAAACTGCTCAATCCAAAAAATGATTTAAATCTATGAGATGAATACACACATGACAAAGCTGTTGCTCCAAAAGCTTCTCTCCAGTTTTCATCAGAAGACGTTTGCTTTCTCACTACAAGCCTCCGGTCGCCACTTAATATCCCTTTCCAGGTTCCTCATAGACAAAGTTTCCAAACTGAGCAACGTAGTGAAAGCATTAACTCTCTGAAATGAATGCACACATCAGAGAACAGTTTCTTGGAACACTTCTTTCTGGGTTTTATTTCAGGATATTTCACTTTTCGGCATACTCTTCAAAGCATTGCAAAATATCACTTTTTCAGTTTTACAGGAACAGTGTTCAAACATTGCACTATGAGAAAAGGGGTATAGCTCTGTGAGTGGAATGCACACGTCACAAAGCAGTTTCTCAGAAAGCTTCTCTCCCGTTTTTATCTGAAGATATTTCATATTTCCCCACAGGCCTGAATGTGCTCCCGAATGTCCTTTCTCGAATCCGTCTATGACGCAGTTTCAAAACTATATAATAGAAGGAAAGTTTTATCTTTGTGCGATGAATAGACATATCTATCACAAAGCCATTTCACAGAAAGCTTCTTCCCAGTATTTGTCTGAGGAGATTTCCCTTTTTCGCCAGAGCCATCCGTATACTCCCGAATGTCCCCTGGTAGCTTTTTCTCCAAACGGGATTCCCCAATGCTCTATGATAAGAAAAGTATAACTCTGTGAGTGGAATGCACAAACCACAAAGCAGCTCCTCGGAAATTTTCTCTCCATTATCTATCCAAAGATATTTCCATTTTCACCAAAACCTCAAAGCGCTCCCGAGTATCCCTTAGCTGACTAACCTAAACCAATGTTAGAATACTGTTCGATTAAAATGGAAGCTTAACTGTGCGTGTGGAATTCACGTGACCTAGAGCAGTTTCACAGAAAGTTTCCTTCTTGTTTTTATCGGAGGGTATTTCTTTTTCAGCATATTCTTAAGAGCATTCCCAAATATCCTTTCTCAGGTTCCGCAGAATCAGAGATTTCAAACTGCTCAATCCAAAGAATGATTTAACTCTATGAGTTGAATACACCCATCTCAAAACAGTTGCTCTGAAAGCTTCTCCCCAGTTTTCATCGGAAGACATTTCCTTTCTCACCACAAGCCTCCGGGCTTCACTTAATATCCCTTCACAGATTCCTCAAAGACAGAGATTCCAAACTGGGCAACGTAGTGTAAGCTTTCACTCTCTGAAATGAATGCACATGTCAGAGAGCAGTTTCCTGGAGTGCTTCTTTCTGCATTTTATTTCAGGATATTTTACTTTTCACCATACTCTTCAATGCGCTGCAAAATATCACTTTTTCAGTTTTACAGGAACAGTGTACAAACACTGCCTTATGAGAAAAGAGGTATTACTCCCTGAGTGGAATGCACACATCACAAAGCAGTTTTTCAGAAAGCTTCTCTCCAGTATTTATCTGAAGATATCTCCTATTTTCCCACAGGCCTGAATCTGCTCCCAAATGTCCTTCTATGAGAAGAAAAGTATAATTCTGTGAGTGGAATGTTCACGTCAAAGAGCAGCTCCTCGTAAATCTTCTCTCCAGTATCTCTCTGAAGATATTTCCGTTTTCACCGTGAGCCTCAAAGCGCTCCCAAGTATCCCTTAGCTGACTAACCTTAAACAGTGTTAGAATAGTGCTTAATGAAAACAGAAGGTTAACTCTGCGAGTGGACTTCAAGTGATCCAGAGCAGTTTCACAGAATGCTTCCTTCTGGTTTTTATCGGAGGGTATTTCTCTTTCAGCAGATTCTTAAGAGCATTCCCAAATGTCCTGTCTCACATTCCACAGAAACAGTGAATTGAAACTTCTCAATCCAAAGAATGATTTAACTCTATGAGATGAATACACACATCACAAAGCAGTTGCTCCGA
>NW_012109463.1:460083-481468 GCF_000951045.1 Mandrillus leucophaeus | reverse complement strand
ATCCGTATACTCCCGAATGTCCCCTGGTAGCTTTTTCTCCAAACGGGATTCCCCAATGCTCTATGATAAGAAAAGTATAACTCTGTGAGTGGAATGCACAAACCACAAAGCAGCTCCTCGGAAATTTTCTCTCCATTATCTATCCAAAGATATTTCCATTTTCACCAAAACCTCAAAGCGCTCCCGAGTATCCCTTAGCTGACTAACCTAAACCAATGTTAGAATACTGTTCGATTAAAATGGAAGCTTAACTGTGCGTGTGGAATTCACGTGACCTAGAGCAGTTTCACAGAAAGTTTCCTTCTTGTTTTTATCGGAGGGTATTTCTTTTTCAGCATATTCTTAAGAGCATTCCCAAATATCCTTTCTCAGGTTCCGCAGAATCAGAGATTTCAAACTGCTCAATCCAAAGAATGATTTAACTCTATGAGTTGAATACACCCATCTCAAAACAGTTGCTCTGAAAGCTTCTCCCCAGTTTTCATCGGAAGACATTTCCTTTCTCACCACAAGCCTCCGGGCTTCACTTAATATCCCTTCACAGATTCCTCAAAGACAGAGATTCCAAACTGGGCAACGTAGTGTAAGCTTTCACTCTCTGAAATGAATGCACATGTCAGAGAGCAGTTTCCTGGAGTGCTTCTTTCTGCATTTTATTTCAGGATATTTTACTTTTCACCATACTCTTCAATGCGCTGCAAAATATCACTTTTTCAGTTTTACAGGAACAGTGTACAAACACTGCCTTATGAGAAAAGAGGTATTACTCCCTGAGTGGAATGCACACATCACAAAGCAGTTTTTCAGAAAGCTTCTCTCCAGTATTTATCTGAAGATATCTCCTATTTTCCCACAGGCCTGAATCTGCTCCCAAATGTCCTTCTATGAGAAGAAAAGTATAATTCTGTGAGTGGAATGTTCACGTCAAAGAGCAGCTCCTCGTAAATCTTCTCTCCAGTATCTCTCTGAAGATATTTCCGTTTTCACCGTGAGCCTCAAAGCGCTCCCAAGTATCCCTTAGCTGACTAACCTTAAACAGTGTTAGAATAGTGCTTAATGAAAACAGAAGGTTAACTCTGCGAGTGGACTTCAAGTGATCCAGAGCAGTTTCACAGAATGCTTCCTTCTGGTTTTTATCGGAGGGTATTTCTCTTTCAGCAGATTCTTAAGAGCATTCCCAAATGTCCTGTCTCACATTCCACAGAAACAGTGAATTGAAACTTCTCAATCCAAAGAATGATTTAACTCTATGAGATGAATACACACATCACAAAGCAGTTGCTCCGAGATCTTCTCTCCAGTTTTAATCGGAAGACGTTACCTTTCTCACCACAAGCCTCCGGGTGCCACTAAATATCTCTTCACAGATTCCTCAAAGACAGAGTTTCCAAACTGGGCCACGTAGTGTAAGCTTTAACTCCCTGAAATGAATGAACACGTTGTAGAGCAGTTTCTTGGAACGATTCTTTCTGGGTTTTATTTCAGGACATTTCACTTTTTACTATAGTCTTCAAAGCACTGCAAAATATCACCTTTCAGTTTTACAGGAACAGTGTTCAAACCTGTCTTATGAGAAAAGAGGTATAACTCACTGAGTGGAATACACAAATCACAAAGCAGTTTCTCAGAAAGCTTCTCTCTAGTTTTTATCTGAAGAAATCTCCTATTAATCCACATTACTTAATGTGCTCCCGAGTGTCCCTTCATGAATCCATCCATGGTACCGTCTCAAAACTGTGTAATACAAAGAAAATTTTATCTAAGTGAGATGAATTGACATATCTATCACAAAGCATTGTCAGAGAAAGCTTCTTTCCACTTTTTGTCTGAGGATATTTCCTTTTTCACCATCGCCATCCATATCCTTGCAAATGTGCCCTGGTAGCTATTTCTTCAAACGGGATTCCCCAATAATCGATAAGAAAAAAAATACAACTCTGTGAGTGGAATGTACAGATCACAAAGCAGGTCTTCGGAAATCTTCTCTCCAGTATCTATCTGAAGATATTTCCGTTTTCACCGTAAGCCTCAAAGCGCTCCCGAGTATCCCTTAGCAGACTAACCTAAAACAGTGTTAGAATACTGCTCAATAAAAACAGAAGCTTAACTGTGTGAGTGGAATTCAAGTGACCTAGGGCATTTTCACAGAAGGTTTCTTTCTGGTTTTTATCAAAGGGTATTTCTTTTTCAGCATATTCTTAAGAGCGTTCCCAAATGTCCTTTCTCAGGTTCCACAGAAACAGTGATTGCAAGCTGCTCAATCCAAAGAATTATTTAACTCTATGAGATGAATACACACATTACAAAGCAGTTGCTCCAAAAGCTTCTTTCCAGTTTTTATCGGAAGATGTTTCCTTTCTCCTACAAGCCTCCGGGTGCCACTTAATATCCCTTCACAATTTCCTCAAAGACAGAGTTTCCAAACTGGGCAATGAATGTAAGTTTTAACTCTCTGAAATGAATGCACATGTCAGAAAGCACTTTCTTGGAACCCTTCTTTCTGGGTTTTCTTTCAGGATATTTCATTTTTTGCCATAGGCTTCAATGCATAGCAAAATATCACTTTTTCTGTTTTACAGGAACAGAGTTCAAACTGTGCCTTATGAGAAAAGAGGTATAAGTCCCTGAGTGGAATGCACACATCACAAAGCAGTTTCTCAGAAAGCTTCTGTCCAGTTTTTATATGAAGATATCTCCTATTTTCTCACAGGCCTAAATGAGCTCCCGAATGTCCCTTCGCTAATCCTTCCATGATGCAGTTTCAAAACTGTGTAATAGAAAGAAAGTTTTATCTATGGGAGATGAATAGACATATCTATCACAAAGAAGTTTCACAGAAAGCTTCTTTCCAGTGTTAGTCTGAGGATATTTCCTTTTTCACCATAGCCCTCCATATACTCCCAAGTCTCCCCTGGTAGCATTTTCTCCAAACGGGGTTCCTCAATCCTCAATGAGAAGAAAAGTATAACTCTGTCAGTGGAATGCACACGTCACTAAACAGCTCCTTGGAAATCTTCTCTCCAGTATGTATCTGAAGATATTTCTGTTTTTACCGTAAGCCTCAAAGCGCTTCCGAGTATCACTTAGCTGGTAACCTTAAAGAGTGTTAGAATACTGCTCAATGAAAACAGAAGCTTAACTGTGCAAGTGGAATTCACGTGACCTAGAGCAGTTTCACAGAAAGTTTCCTTCTGGTTTTTATCACAGGGTATTTCTTTTTCAGCATATTCTTAACAGCGTTTCAAAATGTCCTTTCTCAGGCCATGGAAACCGTGATTTCAAACTGCTCAATCCAAAGAATGATTTAACTGTATGAGATGAATACAAATATCACAAAGCAGTTGCTTCGAAATGTTCTCTCTGGTTTTCATCGGAAGACGTTTCCTTTCTCACCACAAGCCTCCGGATGCCACTTAATATCCCTTAACAGATTCCTCAAAGACAGAGTTTCCAAACTGGGCAACGTAGTGTAAGCTTTCACTCTCTGAAATGAATGCACACGTCAGAGAGTAGTTTCTTGGAACGCTTCTATCTGGGTTTTATTTCAGGATATTTCACTTTTTTCCGCAGTCTTCAATATGCTGCAAAGTACCACTTTTTCAGTTTTACAGGAACAGTGTTCAAACATTGCCTTATCAGAAAAGAGGTATATCTCCCTGAGTGGAATGCACACATCACAAAGCAGTTTCTCAGAAAGCTTCTCTCTAGTTTTTATCTGAAGATATTTGCTGTTACCCCTCAGCCCTGAATGTTCTCCCAGATGTCCCTTCCCCAATCCGTCCATGACGTAGTTTCAAAACTGCATAATAGAAAGAAAGTTTATCTATGTGAGATGAATAGACATATCTATCACAAAGCAGTTTCACAGAAAGCTTCTTCCCAGTATTTATATGAGGAGATTTTCTTTTTCGCCATAGCCGTCCATATACTCCCGAATGTCCCCTGGTAGCTTTTTCTCCAAACAGAATTCCCCAATCCTCTATGAGAAGAAAAGTATAAATCTGTGAGTGGAATGCACATGTCACAAAGCAGCTCCTCAGAAATCTTGTCTCCAGTATCAATCTGAAGATATTTCCGTTTTCACCATAAGCCTCAAAGCGCTCCCGAGTTTCCCTTAGCTGTCTAACCCAAAACAGTGTTAGAATACTGCTCAATGAAAACAGAAGCTTAACTATGCAAGTCAACTTCACATGACCTAGAGCAGTTTCACTGAAAGTTTTCTTCTGGTTTTTATCGGAGGGTATTTCCTTTTCCGAATATTCTGAAGAGCGTTTCCAAATGTCCTTTCTCAGGTTCCACAGAAACAGTGATTTCAAACTGCTCAATCCAGAGAATGATTTAACTCTATGAGATGAATACACACATCACAAAGCAGTTACTCCAAAAGCTTCTCTCCAGTTTTCATCAGAAGACGTTTCCTTTCTCACCACAAGCCTCCGGGCGCCACTTAATATCCCTTCACAGATTCCTAAAAGACAGAGTTTCTAAACCGGGCAATGTAGTGTAAGCTTTAACTCTCTGAAATGAATGCACACATCGGAGAGCAGTTTCCTGGAACGCTTCTTTCTGGGTTTTACTTCAGGATATTTCTCTTTTCACCATAGTCTAATATGCACTGCAAAATAACACTTTTTCACTTTTACAGGAACAGTGTTCAAACACTACCCTATGAGAAAAGAGGTATAACGCCCAGAGTGGAATGCACACACCACAAAGCAGTTTCTCAGTAAGCTTCTCTCCAGTTTTTATCTGAAGATATCTCCTTTTTCCCCCACAGGCCTGAATGTGCTCCTGAACGTCCCTTTGTGAATCTGTCCTTGAAGCAGTTTCAAAACTGCATAATACAAAGAAAGTTTTATCTATGTGAAATGAATAGACATATCTCTCACAAAGCAGTTTCACCGAAAGGTTTTTTCCAGCTTTTGTCTCAGGATATTTCCTTTTTCACCATAGCTATCCCTATACTACCGAATGTCCTTTGTTAACATTTACTCCAAATGGGATTACCCACTCCTCTATGAGAAAAAAAGTATAACTGTGAGCGGAATGCACACATCATAAATCATCTCCTCAGAACTCTTCTCTCCAGTATATATCTGAAGATATTTCCGTTTTCACCGTAAGCCTCAAAGCGCTCCTGAGTATCCCTTAGCTGACTATCCTAAAACAGTGTTAGAATACTGCCCAAAGACAATGGAAGCTTAACTGTGTGGAAGCTTAACTGTGTGAGTTGAATTCACATGACCTAGAGCAGTCTCACAGAAAGATTCCTTCTGATTTTTATCGGAGGGTATTCCTTTTTCAGCATATTCTTAAGTGCGTTCTCAAATGTCCTTTCTCAGGTACCACAGAAACCGTGATTTCAAACTGCTGAATCCAAAGAATAATTTAACTCTATGAGATGAATACACACCTCACAAAGTAGTTGCTCCGAAAGCTTCCCTCCAGTTTTCATCAGAAGATATTTCCTTTCTCAGCACAAACCTCCATGTGCCACTCAATATCCCTTCACAGATTCATAAAAGACAGAGTTTCCAAACTGGGCAACGTAGTGTAAGCTTTAACTCTCTGAAATAAATGCACATATCAGAGAGCAGTTTCTTGGAACGCATCTCTTTGGGTTTTACTTGAGGACAGTTCACTGTTCGCCACAGTCTTCAATGCACTGCAAATTATCACATTTTCAGTTTTACAGGAACAGTATTCAAACACTGTCTTATGAGTAAGAGGTAAAAATCCCTGAGTGGAACGAACACATCACAAAGCAGTTTCTCAGAAAGCCTCTCTACAGTTTTTAGGTGAAGATAATTCCATTTCCCCACAAGCCCGAATGTGCTCCCGAATGGCCCTTTGCGAATCCGTCCATGACGCAGTTTCAAAACTGCATAATAGAAAGAAAGTATTACGTTTGTGATGTGAATAGATATATATATCACAAAGCAGTTTCACAAAGAGCTTCTTTCCAGTTTCTCCGGGGATATTTCCTTTTCACCATAGCTGTCCATGTACTCCCGAATGTCCCCTGGTAGCTTTTCCTCCAAACGGGATTCCCCAATCCTCTATGAGAAGAGAAGTATAACTCTGTGAGTGTAATGCACACGTCACAAAGCAGATCCACGGACATCTTCTCCCCAGTATCCATCTGAAGATATTACCGTTTTCACCACAGCCTCAAAGAGCTCCCATGTATCCCTTAGCTGACTAACCTAAAACAGTGTTAGAATACTACTCAATGAAAACAGAAACTTAACTGTGTGAGTGGACTTCACGTGACCTAGAGCAGTTTCACAGAAAGTTTCCTTCTGGTTGTTATCAGAAGGTATTTTTTTTTCAGCATATTCTTAAGAGCGTCCCCAAATCTTCTTTCTCATCTTCCACAGAAACAGTGATTTCAAACTGCTCAATCCAAAGAATGATTTAACTCTATGAAATGAATACATACATCACAAAGCAGTTGCTGCGAAAACTTCTCTCCAGTTTTCGTTGGAAGACGTTTCCTTTCTCACCACAAGCCTCCGGGCGCCACTAAATATCTCTTCACAGATTCCTCAAAGACAGAGTTTCCAAACTGGGCAATGTAGTGTAAGTTTTAACTCCCTGAAATGAATGAACCCGTCAGATTTCAGTTTCTTGGAACGTCTCTTTCTGGGTTTTATTTCAGGACATTTCACTTTTCGCCATAGTCTAAAATGCTCTTCAAAATATCACTTTTACAGTTTTACAGGAAGAGTGTTCAAACACTGCCTTATGAGAAAAGAGGTATAACTCCCTGAGTGGAATGCACAAATCACAAAGCAGTTTCTCAAAAAGCTTCTCTCCAGTTTTTATCTGAAGATATGCCCTATTTCCCCACAGGACTGAATGAGCTCCCGAATGTCCCTTCGTGAATCCATCCATGACGCAGGTTCAAAGCTGCATAATATAAAGAAAGTTTTATCTATGTGAGATGAATAAACATATCTATCACAAACAGTTTGACAGAAATCTTCTTTCCAGTTTTTATCTGAGGATATTTCCAATTTCACCATAGTCGTCCACATACTCCCAAATGTCCCTTGGTAGCTTTTTCTCCAAAAGAGATTCATCAATTCTCTAAGCGAAGAAAAGAATATCTCTGTGAGTGGCATACATATGTTACAAAGCAGCTCTTTGGAAAGCTTCTCTCCACTTTCCATCCGATGGTATTTCCTTTTTCAACATAAGCCTCAAAGCGCTCCCGAATATCGCTTTGCACACTAAACAAAAACAGTGTTAGAATACTGCTCAATGAAAAGAGAAGCTTAACTGTGTGAGCAGAATTCACATTACAGAGAGCAGTTTCACAGAAAGCTTCCATGTGGTTTCTATCTGCAGTTGTTTCTTTTTCAGCATATTCTAAAGAGCGTTACCGAATGTCCTTTTTCAGATTCCTCACAAACGGTGATTTCAAAGTGCTCAATCCAAAGAATGATTTAACTTTATGCGATGAATACAAACATCACAAAAGAGTGGCTCAGAAAGCTTCTCTCCAATTTTCAGCGGAAGACATATCCTTGCTCACCACAGGCCTACGGTTTCCACTTAATATCCCTTCGCAGAATCCTCAAAGACAGACTTTCAAAACTGGGAAATGTAGAGTAAGCTTTAACTCTGTGAAGTGAACAGACATGTTACAGAGCAGTTTCTTGGAATGCTTCTTTCTATGTTTTATTTGACGACATTTCACTTTTTGCGATAGTCTTCAATGTGCTCCTAGTATCACTTTTTTAGTTTTACAGGAAAGTTGTTCAAACAGTGCCTTATGAGAAGAAATTTATAACTCCCTGAGTGGAATGAAAACATCACAAAGTAGTTTCTCAGAAAGCTTCTCTCCAGTTTTTATCTGACGATATTTCCTTTTTCACCATATGCCTGAATGTGGTCCCAAATATCCGTTCATGAATCCATCATGACGGAGTTTCTATGCTGTGTAATGTAAAGAAAGCTTTATCTTTGTGAGACGAATAAACATAGCCAAAAGCAGATTCACAGAAAGTTTCTTAACAGTTTTTATCTGAAGATATTTCCTTTTTCACCATAGTCCTGAATGTGCTCCCGAATGTCCCTTTGTGGATCGATCCATGACAGAGTTTCCAAGCTGAGTAATGTAAAGAAAGCTTTATCTATGTGAGATGAATACATATATCACAGAGCAGTTTCATAGAAAGCTTCTTTCCAGTTTTTGTCTGAGGCTATTTCCCGTTTCACCATAGGCATCAACATGCTCCCGAATATCACTTGGTAACTTTTTCTCCAAAAGGGTTTCCCCGATGCTGTATGAGAAGAGAGGTATAACCCTGTGAGTGAAATGCACACATCACAAAGCAGTTTCTCAGAAAGCTTCTCTCCAGTTTCGGTCTGAACATATTTCCTTTTTCACCATAAACTTCAAAGTGCTCCCAAATATCTCTTCACACGCTAAACATAAACAGGGTTAGAAAACTGCTCAATGAAAAGAGAGGCTTAACTGAGCGAGAGGAATTAAGGCGACACAGCAGTTTCACAGAAAGCTTCCTTCTGGAATTTACCAGAGGATATTTCTTTCTCCATATTCTAAGGTGCGTTCCCAAATGTCCTTCCTCAGATTCCACAAAAACAGTGACTTCAAACTGCTCATTCAAAAATGGTTTACCTCTATGAGATAAATACTCACATCACAAAGCAGTTGCTCAGAAAGATTCTCTCCAGTTTTCATCGGAAGACTTTTATTGCTCACCACAAGCCTCCGGGCGCCACTTAATATCCCTTCTCAGATTCCACAAAGACAGAGTTTCCAAACTGGGCTACATGGAGTAAGCTTTACCTCTGTGAAATGAATGCATATATGAGAGAGCAGTTTCTTGGAATGCTTCTTTCTGGGTTTTATTTGAAGACATTTCACTTTTCGCCATATTCCTCAATGCGCTCCAATGTATCACATTTTCGCTTTTACATGAACAGTGTTCAAACACTGCCATATGAGAAAAGGGGTAAAACTCGCTGAGTGAAATACACACACCATAAAACAGTTACTCAGAAAGCTTCTCTCCAGTTTTTATCTGAAGATATTTCCTATTTCACCATAGGCATGAATGTGATTTCGAATATCCCTTCGTGGATCCATCCATGACGGAGTTTCCATGCTGCGTAATGTAAAGAAAATTTTGTCTATGTGAGATGAATAAACATAGCAAAAAGTCGATTCGCAGAAACTACTTTCCGGTTTTTATCTCAAGATATTTCCTTTTTCAGCAGTAGTCCTGAATGTGCTCCCAAATGTCCCTTCATGGATCCGTCCATGACCGAGTTTCCAAGCTGCATAATATAAAGAATGCTTTATCTATGGGAGATAAATACACATATCAGAAATCAGTTTCATAGAAAGCTTCTTTCCAGTTTTTATCTGAGACTATTTCCTTTTTCACCATAGGTGTCAATATGCTCCAGAATATTCCTTGGTACCGTTTTCTCCAAAATGTGTTCCCGATGCTGTATGAGAAGAGAGGTATAACACTCTGAGTAGAATGTACACATCACAAAGCAGTTCCTCGGAAAGCTTCTCTTAATTTTCTATCTGAAAATATTTCCTTTTTCACGCCCAAATATCACATTGCATGCTAAACATAAACAGTATGAAAACTGATCAATGCAAGAGAAGCTTAACTGAGAGAGAGGAATTCACAGGACAGACAACAGGTTCACAGAAAGCGTCCTTCTTGTTTTTATCTGAGGATATTTAGTTTTCCATATTCTAAAGAGCGTTCCCAAATGTCCTTCCTCATATTCCACAGAAACTGTGTTTTTCAAACAGATCAATCCAAAGAATGATTTATCTCTCTGAGATGAATACACACATCGCAAAGCAGTTGCTCACAAATCTTCTCTCCAGTTTTCAACGAAAGTCATTTCTTTCCTCACCACAGACCTCTGGGAGCCACTTAATATCCCTTCGCAGATTCCTCAAAGACAGAGTTTTTAAACTGGGCAATGTAGAGTAAGCTTTAATTCTGTGAAATGAATGCACACATAAGAGAGCTGCTTCTTGGAACCCTTCTTTCTGGGTTTTATTTGAGGATAGTTCAATTTTTACCATAGTCGTCAATGCGTTCCGAAATATCACTTTTTCAGTTTTACAAGAAACGTGTTCAAACACTGTATTATGGGAAAAGAGGTATATCTCCATGAGTGGAATGCACACATCACAAAGCAGTTGATCACAAAGCTTCTCTCCAGTTTTTATCTGAGATATTTCCATTTTCAAAATAGTCTTGAATGTGCTCCCAAATGTCCCTTTGCAGATCCATCCATGACAGAGTTTACAAGCTACGTAATGTAAAAAAAGTTTTATCTATGTGAGAAGAATAAAAATAGCAAATAGCAGATTCACAGAAAGCTTCTCTCCAGTTTTTCTCTGAGGCTATTTCCTTTTTCACCATAGCCATCCATATACACCGGAATGTCCCTTGGCATCTTTGTCTCCAAAAGACATTCCCCAGTCCTTTATTTAGGAGAGGTGTAACACTGTGAGTGAAATGCACAGGTCACAAAGCAGCTCCTCGGAAAGCCTCTCTCCAGTTTCTATCTGAACATATTTCCATTTTCAAAGTAAGCCTCAAAGCGCTCCCAAATATCCCTTCACTCGTTAAACATAAAGAGTGTTAGAAAAGTGCTCCATGAAAAAAGAAGCTTAAATGAGTGAAAGGAATTCATGTGACACACAGCAGTTTCTCAGAAAACTTCTGTACGTTTTTTTTCTGAAGATATTTTATTTTTCACCATTGGCCTGAATGTGCTCCTGAATGTCCCTTCATGGTTCCGTCCATGACAGAGTTTCCAAGCTGCGTAATATAAAGAAAGCTTTATCTATGTGAGATGAATAAACATAGCAAAAAGCAGACTCTCAGAAAGCTTCTTTCCAGTTTTTATCTGAAGATATTTCCTTTTTCACCATAGTCCAGAATGTTTTCTTGAATGTCCCTTCGCAGATCCATCCATGACAGAGTTTCCAAGCTGCGTAATGTAAAGAAAGCTTTATCTATGTGAGATGAATACACATAGCACAGAGCAGTGTCATAGAAAGCTTCTTTCCAGTTTTTGTCTGAGGCTCTTTCCCTTTTCACCATAGCCGTCAATATGCTCCCGGATATCCCTTGGTACCTAATTTTCCAAAAAGGTTTCCCCGATGCTGTATGAGAAGAGATGTACAATACTGTGAGTAAATGCACACGTCACAGAGCAGTTCCTCAGAAAGCTTCTCTCCAGTTTCTGTCTGAACATATTTGTTTTCTCACTGTAAGACTCAAAGCGCTTCCGAATACCCCTTCGCATGCTAAACTTAAACAGTGTTAGAAAACTCTCCAATGAAAAGGGAAGCTTAACTGAGGAAGAGGAATTCTCACGACACATAGCAGTTTCACAGAAAGCTTCCTTCTGGTTTTCATCTGAGGATACTTCTTTCTCCATATTACAAAGAGCGATCCCAAATATCCGTCCTCAGGTACAACAAAAACAGATTTCAAACTGCTCAATTCATGGAACAGTTTAAATCTAGGGGGTGAATACACACATCACAAAGCAGTTGCTCTGAAAGTTTCTCTCCAGTTTTCATGGGAAGATATTTTCTTGTTCACCACAGGCCTCCGAGGCACCACTTAATATCTCTTTGCATATTGCTCAAGGACAGAATTTGTAAACAGGGCAATGTACAATATGCTTTATTTCTGTGAAGTGAATGCACATATCAGAGAGCAATTTCTTGGAGTGCTTCTTTCTGGGTTTTACTTCAGGATAGTTCACTTTTCGCCCTAGTCTTCAATGCACTCTGAAATATCACCTTTTTGGTTTTACAGGAACAGTGTTCAAACACTGCCTGATGAGAAAAGAAGTATAATTCCCTGAGTGGAATGCACAGATTACAAAGCAGTTTCTCAGGAAGCTTCTCTGCAGTAATTATCTGAAGATATTTGCATTTTAACCATAGTCCTGAATGTGCTCCCAAATATCCCTTCACAGATCCATCCGTGACAGGGTTTCCAAGCTGTGTAATGTAAACAAAGCATTATCTATGTGAGATGAATACACATATCACAGATAAGTTTCACAGAAAGCTTCTTTCCAGTTTTTGTCTGAGGCTATTTTCTTTTTCACGAGAGTCGTCATATGCTCCCGAATATCCCTTACCAGCTTTTTCTCCAAAATATTTTCCCGATGCTGTATGCGAACAGAGAAATGGCACTCTGAGTGGAATGCACACATCACACAGCAGTTACTCGGAAAGCTTCTCTACATTTTCTATCTGAAGATATTTCCTTTTTCACTGTAAGCCTGAAAGCGCTCCTGAATATCCCTTCGCATGCTGAACATAAACAGTATGAAAACTGGTCAATGCAAGAGAAGTTTAACTGAGTGAGCAGAATTCACACGACACGTAGCAGTTTCACAGAAACCGTCCTTCTTGTTTTTCTCTGAGGATATTTAATTCTCCATATTCTAAAGAGCATTCCCAAATGTCCTTACTCAGATTCCACAGAAACAGCGATTTCACACTGCTCAATCCAAAGAATGGTTTAACTCTATGAGATGAATACACACATCACAAAGCAGTTGCTCAGAAAACTTCTCTCCAGTTTTCAAAGGAAGACATTTCCTTGCTCACCACAGACCTCTTGGAGCCACTTAATATCCCTTCGCAGATTCCTCAAAGTCAGAGTTTCCAAACAGGGCAATGAAGGGTAAGCATTAATTCTGTGAAATGAATGCCCATATCAGAGAGCAGTTTCTTGGAACGTTTCTTTCTGGGTTTTATTTGAGGATACTTCACTTTTCGCATTGTCTTCAACGCACTCCGACATAAATTTTTCATTTTTACAGGAACGGTGCTCAAAAACTGCCTTATGAGAAAAGTGGTATAACTCCCTGAGTGGAATGCACACATCACAAAGCAGTTTCTCAGGAAACTTCTCTCCAGTTTTTATCTGAAGATATTTCCTTTTTCACCATAAGCCTGAAAGCCTCAAGAATGTGCTATTGCGGATCTGTACATGAGGGAGTATACAAACTGCGTAATATAAGGAAAGTTTTATTTCTTTGAGATGAATAAACATATCTATCACAAAGTAGTTTCACAGAAAGATTCTCTCCAGTTTTTGTCTGAGGATGTTTACTTTTCCACCATAGCCATCCATATACTCCCAAATGTCCCTTGGTAGCTTTCTCTCCAAAAGGGATTCCCCAATCCTCTATGAGAAGAAAGGTATAAATCTGTGAGTGGAATGCACATGTCACAATGTAGTTCCTCAGAAAGCTTCTCTCCAGTTTCTATCTGAACATATTTGCTTTTCCACCGTAAGCCTCAAAGTGGTCCCGAATATCCTTTCGCAGAGTAAACACAGTGTCAGAATACTGCTCAATGAAAATACAAGCTTAACTGTGTGAGTGGAATTCACACGACAGAGAGCAGTTTCACAGAAAGCTTCCTTCTGGTTTTTATCTGAGGGTATTTCTTTTTCAGCATATTCTAAAGAGTGTTCCTAAATGTCCTCTCTCAGATTTCATAGAAACAGTGATTTCAAACTGCACAATCCAAAAAATGATTTAGCTTTATGGGAAGAATACACACATCACAAAGCAGTTGCTCAGAAAGTTTCTCCCCAGTTTTCAATGGAAGACATTTCCTTGCTCACCACAGACCTCCGGTGCCACTTAATATCCCTTCGTAGATTCCTCAAAGGCAGTTTCCAAACTGGGCAACGTATGGAAAGGTTTAGCTCTGTTGAATGAAAGCACATATCACCAAGCAGTTTATTGGAACGCTTCTCTCTGGGTTTTATTTTAGGATATTTCACTTTCTGCCATAGTCTTCAAAGTGCTCTGAAATATCACTTCTTCTGTTTTACAAGAACAGTGTTCAAACACTGCCTTATGAGAAAAGAGTTATAACTCCCTGAGTGGAATGCACATATCACAAAGAAGTTTCTCAGAAAGCTTCTCTCCAGTTTTTATTTGAAGATATTTCCTTTTCCACCATAAGTAAGAATGTGACCCCGAATATCCCTTCGTGGATCCATCCATGACGGAGTTTCCAAGCTGTGTAGTGTAAAGAAAGCTTTACCTGTGTGAGATGAATAAACATAGCAAGAAGCATATTCACAGAAAGTTTCTATTCAGTTTTAATCTGACTATATTTCCATTTTCACCATAGTCCTGAATGTGCTCCCGAATATCCCTTTGCAGATATGTCCATGACGGAGTTTCCAGCTGCGTAATGTAACAAAAGCTTTATCTATGTGAGATGAATAAACATAACAAGAAGCAGATTCACAGAAAGCTTCTTTCCACTTTTTATCTGAAGATATTTCCTTTTTCATCATACTACTGAATATGCTCCCGAATGTCCCATGGTGAATCCTTCCATGACAGAGTTTCCAAGCTGCGTACTGTAAGGAAAGCTTTATCTATGTAAGATGAATACACATATCACAGAGCAGTTCCATAGAAAGCTTCTTTCCAGTTTTTGTCTGAGGCTGTTTTCCTTTCCACCGTAGGTGTCAATATGCTCCCAGATATCACTTGGTATCTTATTTTCCAATAGGGTTTCCCCAATTGTATGAGAAGAGACATACAATACTGTGAGTGAAATGCACATGTCACAAAGCGGTTCCTCGGAAAGCTTCTCTCCATTTTCTATCTGAACATATTTCCTTTCTCACTGTAAGACTCAAAACGCTTCTGAATACCCCTTCACACACTAAACATAGACAGCGTTAGAAAACTCTTCAATGAAAAAGGAAGCTTAACTGAGCAAGAGGAATTCACATGATACATAGCAGTTTCACAGAAAGCTTCATTCTGGTTTTCATCTGAGGATATTTATTTCTCCATATTCCAAAGAATGGTCCGAAATGTCCTACCTGAGATACCACAGAAACAGTGATTTCAACCTGCTCAATCCAAAGAACGATTTAACTCCATGAGATGAATACACACATCACAAAGCAGTTGCTCACAAAACTTCTCTCCATTTTTCAACAGAAGACATTTCCTTGCTCAACAGAGGCCTCCATGTGCCACTTACTACCCCTTTGCAGATACCACAAAGACAGAGTTTCCAAACTGGGCAAAGTACAGTCAGCTTGAACTGTGTGAAATGAATGCAAATATCAGAGAGCAGATTCTTGGAATGCTCTTTCGGAGTTTTATCTGAGGATATTATACTTTTCTCCATAATCTTCACTGCGCTCCAAAATATCACTTTTTCGGTTTCGCAGGAACAGTGTTCAAACACTTCTTTATGAGAAAAGAGGTATAACTCCCTGAGTGGAATGCACACATCACAAAGCAGTTTCTCAGAAAGCTTCTCTCCGGTTTTTATCTGAAGATATTTCCTTTTTCACCATAGGCCTGAATTTGCTCCCGAATGTCCATTCACGGATCTGTCCATGATGGAGTTTCCCAACTGTGTAATATAAGGAAAGTTTTATCTATGTGAGATGAGTAAACATATCTATCACAAAGCATTTACAGAGAAAGCTTCTTTTCAGTTTTTGCCTGAGGATATTTCCTTTTTCACTGTAGCCCTCCATAGGGTGAATGTCTGTTGGTAGCTCTTTCTCCAAAAGGGATTTCCCAATCCTCTATGAGAAAAAAGGTATAACTCTTTGAGTGAAATGCACACGTCACAAAGCAGCTCCACGGAATGCTTCTCTCCTGTTTCAATCTCAAGATATTTCTGTTTTCACCATAAGCCTCAAAGCGCTCCAGAATATCCCTTTGCAGACTAAACATAAACAATTTTAGAAAACTGCTCAATGAAAAGAGAAGCTTAACGAGGGAGAGAAATTCACTCGACACATAGCAGTCTCACTGAAAACTTCCTTCTGGTTTTCGTCTGAGGATATTTCTTTCTCCATATTCTAAAAAGCGTTCCCAAATGTCCTTCCTTAGATTCCACAGAAACAGTGATTTCAAACTGCTCAGTCCAAAGAATGGTTTAACTCTATGAGATGAATACACACATCACAAAGCTGTTGCTCAGAAAGCTTCTCTTCAGTTTTCATCGGAAGACTTTTCCTTGCTCACCACAGGCCTCTCGGCGCCACTTAGTTTCCCTTCGCAGATTCCTCAAAGACAGAGTTTCCAAACTGGGCAATGTAGAGTAATCGTTAACTCTGTGAAATGAAGGCAGATATCAGAAAGCAGTTTCTTGGAACACTTCTGTCTGGGTTTTATTTGAGGATATTTCACTATCCGCCATAGTCTTCTAGGTGCTCCAATATATCACATTTTCGGTTTTACAGGAACAGTGTTCAAACACTGCCTTATGAGAAAATAGGTATAACTCCCTGAATGGAATGTACAGATCACAAAGCAGTTTCTGAGAAAGCTTCTCTCCAGTTTTTATCTACAGATATTTCCTTTTTCACCATAGGCCTGAATGTGCTCCCGAATGTCCCTTCACAATACGTCCATGGTGAAGTTTACAAATTGCGTAATATAAAGAAAGTTTTATCTATGTAATATGAATAAACATATCCATCACAAAACAGTTTCACAGAAATCTCCTTTCCAGTTTTTGTCTGAGGACTTTTCCTTTTTCACCATAGTCCAGAATGTGCTCTCGAATGTCCCTTTATGGATTGGTCCATGACAGAGTTTCCAAAATGTGTAATGTAAGGAAGCTTTATCTATGTGAGATGAGTACACAGAGCATGGAGCAGTTTTACAAAAAGCTTCTGTCCAGTTTTAGTCTGAGGCTATTTCCCTTTTCACCATAGGCCTCAATACACTCCCTGTTATCCCCTGGTACCTTTTTCTCAAAAAGGGTTTCTCTGATGCTATATGAGAAGAAAGGTAAAATTCTGTGAGTGGAATGCACACATCACAAAGCAGCTCCTCATAAATCTCCTCTCCAGTTTCCATATGAAGATATTTCCATTTTCACCATAAGCCTCAAAGTGCTCCCAAATATCACTTAGAAGACTAATCTAAAACAGTGTTAGAATACTGCTCAATGAAAACAGAAGCTTAACTGTATGAGTGGAATTCATATGACACAGAGCAGTATCACAGAATGACTCTTTCTGGTTTTTATCTGAGGGTCTTCCTTTTTCAGCATATTCTCAAGAGCATTCCCAAATGTCCTTTCTCAGGTTCCACAGAAACAGTGATTTCAACTTGCTCAATCCAAAGAACGATTTAACTCTATGAGATGAATACACACATCACAAAGCAGTTGCTCACAAAACTTCTCTCCATTTTTCAACAGAAGACGTTTCCTTGCTCAACAGAGGCCTCCGGGTTCCACTAATTACCCCTTCGCAGATACCTCAAAGACAGAGTTTCCAAACTGGGCAATGTAGAGTAAGCTTTAGCTCTGTGAAATGAATGCATATATCACAGAGCACATTCTAGGAATGCTCCTTTCTCGGTTTTATTTCATTATATGTCACTTTTCACCATAGTCTTCAAGGCGCTATGAAATATCACGTTTTCAGTTTTACAGGAACAGTGTTCAAACACTGCCTTATAGAAAAAGAGGTATAACTCCCTGAGTGGAATGCACACATCATAAAGAAGTTCACAGAAAGCTTCTTTCCAGTTTTCCTCTGACGATATTTCCCTTTTCACCGTAGACGTCAATATGCTCCCGAATATCACTTGGTACCTTTTTCTCCAAAGGGGTTTCCCCAATGCTGTATGGGAAGAGAGGTATAACATTGTGAGTGGAATGCACACTTCACAAAGCAGTTTCTAAGAAAACTTCTCTTCAGTTTCTATCTGAACATATTTCCTTTTTCACTGTAAGCCTCCAAGCGCTCCTGAATATCCCTTCCCATGCTAAACATAAACAGGATTATAAAACTGCCCAATGAAAAGAGAGGCTTAACTGAGAGAGAAGAATTAAGACGACACAGAGCAGTTTCACAGAATGCTTCATTCCGGATTTTACCTGAGGATATTTCTTTCTCCATATTCTAGTGAGCGTTCCCAAATGTCCTTCCTCAGATTCCACAGAAACAGGGACTTCAAACTGCTCAATCCAAAGAATGATTTAACTCTATGAGAGGAATACAAACATCACAAAGGAGTTACTCAGAAATCTTCTCTCCAATTTTCAATGGAAGAGATTTCCTTGCTTGCCACAGGCCTCCAGTCCCCTAATATCCCTTCACAGAATCCTCAAAGACAGACTTTCCAAACTGGGAAATGTAGAGTAAACTTTAACACTGTGAAATGAATGGACATGTCAGAGAGCAGTTTCTTGGGATGCTTCTTTCTGGGTTTTATTTACTAACATTTCACTTTTCACCATAGCCTTCAATGTGCTCCGAATATCACTTATTTAGGTTTACAGGAAATGTTTTCAAACAGCGCCTTATGAGAAGAAAGGTATAACTCCCTGAGTGGAATGCACACATCACCAAGCAGTTTCACAGAAAGCTTCTCTCCAGTTTTTATCTGACGATATTTTCTTTTTCACCATAGGCCTAAAGGTGATCCTGAATATCCCTTCATGGATCCGTACATGATGGAGTTTCCAAGCTGCATAATGTAAATAAAACTTTGTCTATGTGAGATGAATACACATATCACAGAGCAGTTTCTTAGAAAGCTTCTTTCCAGTTTTTGTCTGAGGCTATTTCCTTTTTCTCCATAGGTGTCAATACGCTCCCTAATATCGTTTGGTACCTATTTCTACAAAATGTTTTCCCCGATGCTGTATGAGAAGAAAGGTATATATCTGTGAGTGGATTGCACACGTCACAAAGCATCTCTTCTGAAATCTTTCCAGTTTCTATCGAAGATATTTCCGTTTTCGCCATAAGCCTCAAAGCACTCCAAAAATATCTTTGCACACAAAACACAGTGTTAGAGTACTGCTCAATGAAAAGAGAAGTTGAACTCTGTGATTAGAATACACATGACACAGAGATGTTTCAGAGAAAACTTCTTTCCACTTTTTATCTGAGGATTTTTTTTAAGCATATTCTAAAGAGCGTTCCCAAATGTCCTTTCTCAGGATCCACAGAAGCAGTGATTTCAAACTGCTCAATCCAAAGAATGATTTAACTCTATGAGATGAATACACACATCACAAAGCAGTTGCTCAGAAAGCTTCTTTCCAGTTTTCATAGGAAGACATTTCCTCGCTCACCACAGGTCTCCAGGCACCACTAAATATCTCTTTGCAGATTCCTCAAAGATAGAGTTTCCAAACTGAGCAACATAGAGTAAGTTTTAACACTGTGAAATGAATGGACATATCAGAGAGCAGCTTCTTCGAACGCTTCTTTCTGGGCTTTATTTGAGGATAGTTCACTTTTTGCCATAGTCTTCAATGCGATCTGAAATATCACGTTTTCGGTTTTACAGGAACAGTGTTCAAACACTGCCTTATGAGAAAAGAGGTATCACTCCCTGAGTGGAATGCACATATCACAAAACTGTTTCTCAGAAAGCTTCTCCCTGGTTTTTATCTGAAGATATTTCCTATTTCTCCATAGGTCAGAATGTGCTCCCGAATGTCCCTTCATGGATCCATACATGACAGAGTTTCCAATCTGCATAATGTAAAGAAAGCTTTATCTATGTAAGGTGAATTCACACAGCACAGAGCAGTTTCACAGAAAGCTTCTTTTCAGTTTTTGTCTGAGGCTATTTCTGTTTTCACCATAGGTGACAATACGCTCCTGAATATCCTTTGTTTCCCTTTTGTCCAAAAGGGTATCCCCAATGCTGTATGAGAAGAGAAGTATAGCACTGTGAGTGCAATGTACACGTCACAAAGCAGTTCCTTGGATAGCTTCTCTCCAGTGTCTATCTGTGCATATTTCCTTTCTTACTTTGAGACTCAAAGCATTTCCGAATACCCCTTCGCACGCTAAACCTAAACAGTGTTAGAAAACTCTTCAAAGAAAAGGGAAGCTTAAGTGAGCGAGAGGAATTCACACGACCCATAGCTGTTTCACAGAAATCGTCCTTCTGGATTTCATCAGAGGATATTTCTTTCTCCATATTCCAAAGAGCGATTCCAAATGTCCTTCCTCAGATACCACTGAAACAGTAATTTCAAACTGCTCAATCCAGGGAATGGTTTAATGCTATGAGATGAATGCACACATCACAAAGCAGTTGCTCAGAAAGGTTCTCTCCAGCTTTCATTGGAAGACATTTCCTTGCTCACTACAGGCCTCCGGGGTGCCACTTAAAATCGCTTCACAGATTCCTCAAAGATA
Organism: Mandrillus leucophaeus; assembly: GCF_000951045.1. Classification (NCBI taxonomy): domain Eukaryota; kingdom Metazoa; phylum Chordata; class Mammalia; order Primates; family Cercopithecidae; genus Mandrillus; species Mandrillus leucophaeus. The sequence goes on along the minus strand of NW_012109463.1, from coordinate 461,237 downwards.
GAGTTTCCAAACTGTACAATGTAGGGTACGCTTTAATTCTGTGAAATTAATGCACATATCAGAGAGCAGTTTCTTGGGAAGCTTCTTTCTGCGTTTTATTTGAGGATATTTCACTTTTCGCTATAGTCTTCAATGCGCTCCAAAATAACACTTTTTCATTTTTACAGGAACGGTGCTCAAACACTGCCTTATGAGAAAAGAGGTATAATTCCCTGAGTGGAATGCACACATCACAAAGCAGTTTCACAGAAAACTTCTCTCCAGTTTTTATCTGAAGATATTTTTTTTTTTCCTCCATATGCCTGAATGTTCTCAAGAATGTCCCTTTGTGAATCTGTCCATGGGGGAGTATCCAAACTGCGTAAAGAAGGAAAGTTTTATCTCTTTGAGATGAATAAACATATCCATCACAAACCAGTTTCACAGAAAGGTTCTCTCCTGTTTTTGTCTGAGGATGCTACTTTTCCACCGTAGCCATCCATATAATCCTGAATGTCCCTTGGTAGCTTTTTCTCAAAAAGGGATTCCCCAATCCTCTTTGAGAAAAAAAGGCATAAATCTGTGAGTGGAATGCACACATCATAAAGCAGTTCCTTGGAAAGCTTCTCTCCAGTTTCTATCCCAACATATTTCCTTTTTCACCATAAGCCTCAAAGCACTCCCAAATATCCCTTTGCAGACTAAACACAGTGTTAGAATACTGCTCCCTGAAAAGAGAAGCTTAACTGTGCAAGTGAAATTCACATGACATAGAGCAGTTTCACAGAAAGCTTCCTTCTGCTTTTTATCTAATATATTTCTTTCTATATATTCTAAAGAGCGTTCCCAAATGTCCTTCCTCAGATTCCACAAAAACAGTGATTTCAAACTCCTCAATCCAAAGAATAGATTAACTCTATGAGCTGAATACACACATCACAAAGCAGTTGCTCAGAAAGCTTCTCTCCAGTTTTCATCGGAAGACGTTTCCTTGCTCACCACGAGCTTCTGGGAGCCACTTAATATCCCTTCACAGATTCCTCAAAGACAGAGTTTCCAAACTGGGCAAAGTACAGTAAGCTTTAACTCTGTGAAGTGAATGTACATGTCAGAGAGCAGTTTCTTGGAATGCTTCTTTCTGGGTTTTATTTGAGGATATTTCTTTTTTTTTTTTT
>NW_012109463.1:458507-460033 GCF_000951045.1 Mandrillus leucophaeus | reverse complement strand
TTTTTTTTTTTTTTTTTGAGGCGGAGGCTCGCTCTGTCGCCCAGGCTGGAGTGCAGTGGTATTTGAGGATATTTCACTTTTCGCTATAGTTTTCAAAGCACTCCAAAATAACACTGTTTCATTTTTATAGGAACTGTGCTCAAACACTGCCTTATGAGAGAAGAGGTATAATTCATTGAATGGAATGCACACATCACAAACCAGTTTCTCAGAAAGCTTCTCTCCAGTTTTTATCTGAAGATATTTCATTTTTCACCATATGCCTGAATGTGTTTAAGAATGTACCTTTGCGGATCTGTCCATGAGGGAGTATCCAAACTGCGTAATATAAGGAAAACTTTATCTCTTTGAGATGAATAAACATATCCATCACAAACCAGTTTCACAGAAAGGTTCTCTCCAGTTTTTGTCTGAGGATACTTACTTTTCCACCATAGCCATCCATATACTCCCGAATGTCCCTTGGTAGCTTTTTCTCAAAAAGGGATTCCCCAATCCTCTATGAGAAAAAAGACATAAATCTGTGAGTGGAATGCACATATCACAAAGCAGTTCCTTGGAAAGTTTCTCTCCAGTTTCCATCCGAACATATATCTTTTTTCACTGTAAGCCTCAAAGCACTCCCGAATATCCCTTCGCAGACTAAACACAGTGTTAGAATACTGCTCCATGAAAAGAGAAGCTTAACTGTGCAAGTGGAATTCACACAACATAGAGCAGTTTCACAGAAAGCTTCCTTCTGCTTTTTATCTGAGAGTATTTCTTTTTCCACATATTCTAAAGAGCATTCCTAAATGTCCTCTCTCAGGTCCACAGAAACAGTGATTTTAAACTGCTCAAGCCAAAGAATGATTTAACTCTATGAAATGAATACACACATCACAAAGCAGTTGCTCCGAAAGCTTCTTCTCCAGTTTTCATCGGAAGACGTTTCCTTGCTCACCCCAAGTCTCCGGGCGCCATTTAATATCCCTTCACAGATTCCTCAAAGACAGAGTTTCCAAACTGGGCAATGTAGAGTAAACTTTAACTCTGTGTAATGAATGCACATGTTAGAGAGCACTTTCTTGGAACACTTCTGTCTGGGTTTTATTTGAGGATATTTCACTTTTCACCGTAGTCTTCAATGTGCTCTGAAACATCACTTTTTCGGATTTACAGAAACAGTGTTCAAACACTGTCTTATGAGTGAAGGCTTGTAACTCCCTGAGTGGAATGCACACATCACAAAGAAGTTTCTCAGAAAACTTCTCTCCAGTTTTCATCTGAAGATATTTCCTTTTTCACCGTAGGGCTGAATGTGCTCCCGAATGTCCCTTTGTGGATCCGTCCATGATGGATTTTCCAAACTACATTAAGTAAAGAAAACTTTATTTATGTGAGATGAATAAAAAGAGCAAAAAGCAGATTCACAGAAATCTTCTTTCCAGTGTTTATCCAAAGATATTTCCTTTTTCACCATAGTCCTGAATGTGCTCCTGAAAGTCTTTTTGAGGATCCGTCCATGAAAGAATTTCCAAGCTGCA
>NW_012109463.1:449950-456632 GCF_000951045.1 Mandrillus leucophaeus | reverse complement strand
GTTCCCATATGTCCTTTCTCAGGTTTCACAGAAACAGTGATTTCAAACTGCTCAATCCAAAGAATGGTTTAACTCTATGAGAAGAATACACACATCACCAAGCAGCTGCTCAGAAAGTTTCTTTCCAGTTTTTCTTGCTCAATATAGGCCTACTGGAGCCAAGTAATGTCCATTCACAGATTCCTCAAAGACAGAGTTTCCAAAGTGGGCAATGTAGAGTAAACTTTAACTCTGTGTAATAAATGCAAATATCAGAGAGCAGTTTATTGGAACGATTCTCTCTGGGTTTTATTTGAGGATATTTCACTATTTGCCATAGTCTTCAAGGCGCTCCATAACATCACTTTTTGGTTTTACAGGAACAATGGTCAAACACTGCCTTATGAGAAAAGAGGTACAACTCCCTAAGTGGAATGCACACGTCACAAAGCAGTTTCTCAGAAAGTTTCTTTCCAGTTTTAATCTGAAGATATTTCCATTTTCAACATAGGAATGAATGTACTCCTGAACGTTCCTTCGCAGATCCGTCCATGACGGAGTTTCTAAACTGTGTAATATAAGAAAAATTTTATCTATGTGAGATGAATAAACATATCTATCACAAAGCAGTTTCTCAGAAAGCTCTTCCCAGTTTTTGTCTGAGGTTATTTCCTTTTTCACCGTAGCCATCCACATACTCCCGAATGTCCCTTGGTAGCTTCTTCTACAAAAGGGATTCCCCAAAACTCTATGAGAAGAAAGGTATAATTCTGTGAGTGGAATGCACATGTCACAAAGCAGCTCATCGGAAACCTTCTATCCAGTTTCTATCTGAATATTTTCTTTTTCACCATAAGCCTCAAAGTGCTCCCAAATATCCCTTCACAGACTAAACTAAAACAGTGTTAGAATACTGCTCAATGAAAAGAGAAGCTTAACTGTGCAAGCAGAATTCATGTTACCCAGAGCAGTTTCACAGAAAGCTTCCTTCTGGTTTCTATCTGAGATTATTTCATTTTCAGCATATTCCTAAAGAGCGTTCCAAAATGTTGTTTCTCAGATTCCACAGAAACAGTGATTTCAAACTGCTCAATCCAAAGAATGATTTAACTCTATGAGATGAATACAAACATCACTAAAAGGATGCTCAGAAAGGTTCTCTCAAATTTTTGACGGAGGGCAGTTCCTTGCTCACCACAGGCCTCTGGCTGTCATTAATATCCCTTCACAGAATCCTCAAAGACCAACTTTCCAAACTAGGAAATGTAGAGTTAGCTTTAACTCTGTGAAATGAATGGACATGTCAGAGAACAGTTTCTTGGAATGCTTCTTTCTGGTATTTATTAGATGACATTTCACTTTTCGCCTTAGTTTTCAATGTACTCCAATTATCACTTTTTTAGTTTTACAGGAACAGTGTTCAAACAGTGCCTTATGAGAATGAAGGTATAATACCCTGAGTGGAATACACACATCACCAAGCAGTTACTCAAAAAACTTCTCTCCAGTTTGTATCTGATGATATTTCCTTTTTCACCATAGGCCTGAATGTGATCCCGAATATTCCTTCGCAGATCCATCCATGACGGAGTTTCCAAGCTGCGTAATGTAAAGAAAGCTTTATGTATGTTAGATGAATAAATATAGCAAAAAGCAGATTCACAGAAAACTTCTTTCCAGTTTTTTTCTGCAGATATTTCCTTTTACACCATAGTCCTGAATGTGCTCCTGAATGTCCTTTTGTGGATCCATCCATGACAGAGTTTCCAAGCTGCATAATGTAAAGAAAGCTTTATCTATGTGACGTGAATACACATATCAAAGAGCAGTTTCATAGAAAGCTTCTTTCGAGTTTTTGTCTGAGGCTATTTCCCTTTTCACCATAGGCATCAACATGCTCCCGAATATCACTTGGTACCTTTTCCTCCTAAAGGGTTTCTCCGATGCTGTATGAGAAGAGAGGTAAACCCTGTGAGCACAATGAACACAGCACAAAGCAGTTCCTCAGAAACTTCTCTCCAGTTTCGGTCTGAACATATTTCCTTTTTCACCATAAGCCTCAAAACACTCCTGAATATCCCTTCACACGCTAAACATAAACAGGGTTACAAAACTGCTCAATGAAAACAGAGGCTTACTGAGCGAGAGGAATTAAGAAGACAAAGAGCAGTTTCACAGAAAGCTTCCTTCTGGATTTTACCTGAGGATAGTTCTTTCTCCATATTTTAAGGAGCATTCCCAAATGTCCTTCCTCAGATTCAACAAAAAACAGTGATTTCAAACTGCTCAATCTAAAGAATGGTTTAACAATATGAGACGAATACACACATCACAAAGCAGTTGCTCAGAAAGCTTCTCTCCAGTTTTCATCGGAAGATGTTTCTTTCTCACCACAAGCCTCCGGGGGCCACTTAATATCCCTTCAGAGATTCCTCAAAGACAGAGTTTCCAAACTGGGCAACGTAGAGTAAGCTTTATCTCTGTGAAATGAATGCACATGTCAGAGAGCACTTTTTTGGGACGCTTCTTTCTGGGTTATATTTGAGGGTATTTCACTTTTGGCGATAGTCTTCAATGCGCTCCGAAATATCACTTTTTTGGTTTTAGAGGAACAATATTCAAACCCTGCCTTATGAGAGAAGAGGTATAAATTCCTGAGTGGAACGCACACATCACAAAGCAGTTTCTCAGAAAGCTTCTATCCAGTTTTTATCTGTAGATATTTCCTTTTTCACCATTGGCCAGAAGGTGCTCTGAACGAGCCTTCGTGAATCCGTCCATGACGCCGTTTCAAAACTGCGTAACAGAAAGAAAGTTTTATCTATGTTAGATGAATGAACATATCTATCACAAAGCAGTTTCACAGAAAGTTTCCTGTTTTTGTCTGAGGATATTTCCTTTTTCACCATAGCCATCCATATACTCCCGAATGTCCCCTGGCAGTTTTTCCTTCAAAAGAGATTCTGCAATCCTCTATGAGAAGAAAAGTATAACTCTGTGGGTTGAATGCACACGTCACAAAGCAGTTCCATGGAAATCTTCTCTCCAGTTTCTATCTGATGATATTTCCGTTTTCACCATAAGCCTCAAAGTGCTCCTGAGTATCCCTTTACTGGCTGAACTAAACAACGTCAGAATACTGCTCAATCAATACAAAAGCTTAACTGTGTGAGTGTAATTCACATGATACAGAGCAGTTTCACAGTAAGTTTCTTTCTGGTTTTTACCGGAGGGTATTTTTTTTTCAGCGTTTTCTTAAGAGCGTTCCCAAATGTCCTTTTTATGTTCCACAGAAAGAGTGATTTCAAACTACTCCAACCAAAGAATGATTTAACTCTATGAGATGAATACTCACATCACAAAGCAGTTGCTCAGAAAGCTTCTCTCCAGTTTTCAAAGGAAGACATTTCCTTGCTCGCCACAGGCCTCCGGTCACTTCTTAATATCCCTTCACAGAATCCTCAAAGACAGACTTTCCAAACTGGGAAATGTAGAGTAAGCTTTAAGTCTGTGAAATGAATGGACATGTCAGAGATCAGTTTCCTGGAATGCTTCTTTCTGGGTTTTATTGAACAACATTTCACATTTCACCATAGTCTTCAATGTACTCCGAATATCACATTTTTAGTTTTATAGGAACAGTGTTCCAAAAGTACCTTATGAGAAGAAAGGTATAACTTACTGAGTGGAATGCAGACATCACCAAGCAGTTTCTCAGAAAGCTTCTCTCCACTTTTTATCTGACCATATTTCCTTTTTCACCATAGGCCTGAATGTGATCCCGAATATCCCTTCACGGATCTGTCCATCACGGAGTTTCCATGCTGCATAATGTAAAGAAAGCTTTATCTATGTGAGATGAATAAACATAGCAAAAAGCAGATTCACAGAATGCGTCTTTCCAGTTTTTATCTGAAGATATTTGCTTTTTCACCATAGTCCTGAATGTGTTCCCGAATATCCCTTTGTGGATCCATCCATGACAGAGTTTCCAAGCTGCAAAATACAGAGAAAGATTTATTTACATGAGATGAATACACATATCTAAGAACAGTTTTGCAGAAAGGGTTTCCTAGATACTGTATGAGAAAAGAGGTATAAAACTGTGAGTGGAATGCACATGTCACAATGCAGCACCTCGGAAAGCTTCTCTCCAGTTTCTATCAGAACATATTTCCATTTTCACCATAAGCCTCAAAGTGTTCTCGAATATCCCTATTTACGTTAAACATAAACAGTGTTAGGAAACTGCTCAATGAAAGGTGAAGCTTAACTGGGTGAGTGGAATTCACACGACACAGAGCAGTTTCACAGGAAACTTGCTTCTTGTTTTATCTGAAGGTATTGGCTTTTCAGTGTATTCTAAAGAGCGTTCGCAAATTTCCTTTCTCAGGTCCCACAGAAACAGTGATTTCAAACTGCTCTATCCCAAGAATGATTTAACCCTACGAGATGAATACACACATCACAAAGCAGCTGCTTAGAAAGCTTCTCTCAAGTTTTCAATGGAAGACATTTCCTTGCTCAACACAGGCCTCAGGGTGTCACTTAATATCCCTTCGCATATTCCTCAAAGATGGAGTTTCCAAACTGGGCCATGTAGAATAAGTTTTAATTCTGTGACATGAATACACATATCAGAGAGCAGTTTCTTGGAATGGTTCTTTCTGAGTTTTATTTGAGGATATTTCACTTCTCACCGTAGTCTTCAATGTGTTCTGAAATATCACTTTTTCGGTTTTACAGAACCAGTGTTTAAACACTGCCTTATCAGAAAAGAGGTATAACTCCCTGAGTAGAATGCACACATCACAAAGCAGTTTCTCAGAAAGCTTCTCTCCAGTTTTTATCTGAAGAGATTTCCTTTTTCACCGTAGGCCTGAATGTGCTCCCAAATGTCCCTTCACGGAACCGTCCATGACGAAGTTTCCAAACTGCATAATATAAAGAAAGTTTTATCTATGTGAGATGAATAAATATATCTATCACAAAGCAGTTTCACAGAAATCTTCTTTCCAGTTTTTGTCTGAGCATATCTCCTTTTTCACCGTAGCCGTCCATATACTCCCGAATGTCCCCTGGTAGCCTTTTCTCCAAAAGAGATTCCCTAATCCTCCATGAAAAGAAAGGTATAACACAGTGAGTAGAATGCCCCCATTACAAAGCACCTCCTCAGAAAGCTTCTCTCCAGTTTCTATCTGAAGATATTTCCATTTTCACCATAACCCACAAAGCGCTACCGAGTATCCCATCACAGACTAAACAAACACAATGGTACAATACAGCTCAATGAAAAAAGAAGCTTAACAGTGCAAGTGGAATTTACACAATCCAGAGCAGTTTCACAGGAAGCTTACTTCTGGTTTTTATCTGAGGGTATTGCATTTTCAGCATATTGTAAGGAGGGTTCCCAAGTATCCTTTCACAGATTCCACAGAAACAGGGATTTCCAACTGCTCTATGCAAAGAATGATTTAACTTCATGAGATGAATACACACATAACACAGAAGTTGCTCAGAAAGCTTCTCTCCAGTCAGAAGACATTTCCTTACTCACCACAGACCTCCAGGAGCCACCTAATATCCCTTTGCAGACACCTCAAAGACAGAGTTCCCAAACTGGACAATGTAGAGAAAGCTTTGACTCTGTGAAATGAGTGAAAATATCAGAGAGTAGTTTCTTGGAACGCTTCTTTGTGTTTTTTATTTGAGGATATTTCACTTTTCATCATAGTGTTCAATGCACTCCAAAATATCACTTTTTTGGTTTTACAGGAATGGTATTCATACACAGCCTTATGGTAAAGAGGTATAACTCCCTGAGGGGAATGCACACATCACAAAGCAGTTTCTTAGAAATCCTCTCTCCAGTTTTTATCTGAAGTCCTTTTTCACCATAGGACTGAATGTGCTCCTGAATTTCCCTTCGTGGGTCCGTCCATGATGGAGATTCCAAACTGCGTAATTTAAGAAAGTTTTATCTATGTGAGATGAATAAATATATATCTCGCAAAGTAGTTTCACAGAATGCTTCTTTCCAGCTTTTCTCTGAGGATATTTCCTTGTTCACAATAACCATACATATACTCCCGAATGTCCCTTGGTAGCTTTTTATCCAAAAGGGATTCCCAAATCCTCTATGAATAGAAAGTTATACCTCTGTGAGTGAAATACACACGTCACAAAGCAGCTCCTCTGAAAGCTTCTCTCCAAGTTCTATCTGAAGATATTTCCGTTTTCACCATAAGCCTCCTAGCGCTCCCGAATATCCCTTCACAGACTAAACACAGTGTTAGAATACTGTTCAATGGGAAGACAAGATGAACTGTGTGAGTGGAATTCACTCGACACAGAGGAGTCTCACAGAAAACTTCCTTTTGTTTTTTATGTGAGGGTATTTCCTTTTCAGCATATTCTAAAGAGTGTTCCCAAATCCTTTCTCAGGTTCCACAGAAACAGTGATTTCAAACTCTTCAATCCAAAGAATGATTTAACTGTATGAGAATAATGCACACTTCACAGAGCAGCTGCTCAGAAAGCTTCTCTCCAATTTTCAATGAAAGACATTTCCTTTCTCACCACTGTTCTCTGGGAGCCACTTAATATCCCTTTGCAGAATCCTTAAAGACAGACTTTCCAAACTGGGAAATGTAGAGTAAGTTTTAACTCTCTGAAATGAATGCACACGTCAGAGAGCAGTTTC
>NW_012109463.1:445978-447905 GCF_000951045.1 Mandrillus leucophaeus | reverse complement strand
CAGGAAACTTCTTTCCAGTTTTTCTTTGAGGATATTTCCTTTTTCACAATAACCATACATATACTCCCGAATGTCCCTTGGTAGCTTTTTCTCCAAAAGGGATTCTCAAATCGTCTATGAAAAAGAGGTATAACTGTGAGTGAAATGTACCTGTCACAAAGCAGTTCCTCGGAAAGCTTCTTTCCAGTTTCTATCTGAACATATTTCCTTTTTCACCATAAGCCTCAAAGTGCTCCCGAATATGCCTTCACGTGCTAAACATGAACAGCATTAGAAAACTGTTGAATGAAAAGAGAAGCTTAACTGAGTGAGAGGAATTCACATGACACATAGCAATTTCACAGAAAGCTTCCTTCTGGTTTTTATCTGAGGATGGTTCTTTCTCCTTATTCTAAAGAGCTTTCCCAAGTATCCTTCCTCAGATCTAACAGAAACAGTGATTTCAAACTGCCCAATCCAAAGAATGGTTTAACTCTGTGAGATGAATACACACATCACAAAGCAGATGAATACACACTTCACAAAGCAGTTTCTCAGACAGCTTCTCTCCAGTTTTTATATGAAGATATTTCCTTTTTCAACATAGACTTGAATGTGCTTACGAATGTCCGTTCGTGGATCCGTTCATGATGGAATTTCAAAACTGTGTAATATAAGGAATGTTTTATCTGTGTGGGATGAATAAACATAGCAACATGCAGAGTCACAGAAAGTTTTTCTCCAGGTGTTTTCTGAAGATATTTGCTTTTTCACCATTGTCCTGAATGTGCTTCTGAACCACCCTTTGGGGATCCATTCATGACAGAGTTTCCAAGCTATCTCATGTGAAGAAAACTTTATTTTTGTGAGATGAATGCACATACCACAGAACAGTTTCACCAAAAGGGTGTTCCCGATGCTGTATGGGAAGAGGTACAACACTGTGAGTGGACTGCACACATCAAAAGCTGTTCCTCAGAAAGCTTCTCTCCAGTTTCTATCTGAATCTACTTCCGTTTTCACCATAAGCTTCAAAGCGCTCCTGAATATCTCTTAGCACGCTAAACATAAACAGTGTTAGAAAACTGCTCAATGAAAAGAGAAGCTTAACGGCATGAGAGGAATTCAGAAGACACATAGCAGTTTCACAGAAAGGTTCCTTCTGGTTTTTATCTGAGGATATTTCTTTTTCCATATACTATAGAGCATTCCAAAATGTCCTCCCTCAGATTCCGCAGAAATAGTGATTTCAAAGTGCTCAATCCAAAGAATGCTTTAACTCCATGAGATGAATACACACATCACAAAGCAGTTGCTGAGAAAGTTTCTCTCCAGTTTTCATCAAAAGACATTTCCTTGCTCACCACAGTCCTCTGGATGACACTTAATATCCATTCACAGATTCCTGGGTTCGCTTCTTTCTGGGTTTTATTTGAGGATATTTCACTTTTCGCCATAGTCTTCAATGTGCTCCAAAATATGACTTTTTGGATTTACAGGAAAAGTGTTCAAACACTGCCTTATGAGAAAAGAGGTATAACTTCCTTAGTGGAAGACACACATCACAAAGCAATTTCTCAGAAAACTTCTCTCCGGTTTTTATCTGAAGATATTTCCTTTTTCAACGTAGGCCTGAATGTTCTCCCGAATGTCCCTTCACAGATAAGTCCATGACAGAGTTTCCAAACTGCATAATATAAAGAACGTTTTATCTATGTGTGATGAATAAATATATCTAACACAAAACAGTAACACAGAAAGCTTCTTTCCAGTATTTTTCTGAGGATATTTCCTTTTTCACCATACCCATGCATATGCTCCTGAATATCCCTTGGTAGCTTTTTCTCCAAAAGGGGTTTCCCAATCCTCTATGAGAAGTAAGGTATAACTCTGTGAGTGGAATGCACACGTCACAAAGTAGTTCCTCGGAAAGCTTCTCTCCAGTTTC
>NW_012109463.1:442241-443733 GCF_000951045.1 Mandrillus leucophaeus | reverse complement strand
CAATTTTCAATGAAAGACATTTCCTTTCTCACCACTGTTCTCTGGGAGCCACTTAATATCCCTTTGCAGAATCCTTAAAGACAGACTTTCCAAACTGGGAAATGTAGAGTAAGTTTTAACTCTCTGAAATGAATGCACACGTCAGAGAGCAGTTTCTTGGAACGCTTCTTTCTGGGTTTTATTTGAGGATATTTCACTTTTCGCCATAGTCTGCCATGCGTGCCGAAATATGACATTTTCGGTTTTACAGGAACAGTGTTCAAACACTGCCTTATGAGAAAAGAGGTACAACTCCCTGAGTGGAAGGCACACATCACCAAGCAGTTTCTCAGAAAGCTTCTCTCCAGTTTTTATCTGAAGATATCTCCTTTTTCGCTGTAAGCCTGAATGTGTTCTGGAATGTCCCTTCATGGATCCATCCATGACGGAGTTTCAAACTGCATAATATAAGGAAAGTTGAAAGTTTTATCTATGTGAGATGATAAACATATCTATCACAAAGCAGTTTCACAGAAATCTTTCCAGTTTTTGTCTGAGGATATTTCCTTTTTCATCATAGCCATCCCTATACTCCCGAATGTCCCCCAGTAGCTTTTTCTGCAAAAGGGATTATGCAATCCTCCCTGAAAAGAAAAATTTAACTCTGTGAGTGGAATACACACATCACAAAGCAGCTCCTCGGAAAGCTTCTCTCCAGTTTCTATCTGAAGATATTTCCTTTTTCACCATAAGCCTCAAAGTGCTCCCAAATATCCCTTCACAGATTAAGCAAAAACAGTGTTAGAATACTGCTCAATGAGAAGAGAAACTTAATGGTGTGAGCGGAATTTATGCAACAAAGAGCAGTTTCACGGAAAGATTTCTTCTGGTTTTTATTGGAGGGTATTTCTTTTTCAGCATATTCTAAAGAGCGTTCCCAAATGTCCTTTCACAGATTCCACAGAAACAGGGATTTCAAACTACTCTATCCAAAGAATAATTTAACTCCATGAGATGAATACACACATCACACAGAAGTTGCTCAGAAAGCTTCTCTCCCATTTTCAAAGGAAGACATTTCCTTACTCACCACAGACCTCCAGGCGCCACTTCATATCCCTTCACGATTCTTCAAAGAGACTGTCCAAACTGGGAAATGTAGTGTAAGCTTTAACTTTCTGAAATGAAAGCACATGTCAGAGAACAGTTTCTTGGAATGCTTCTTTCTGGGTTTTATTTGAGGATATTTCACTTTTCGTCATAGTCGTCAATGCGCTCCAAAATATCACTTTTTTGGTTTTACAGGAATGGGGTGTCCGGAGCTGCGTGCCCCGGCCATAGCGAATAATAACTGACGATTAAAAAACGCCTGAGCTCTATTCATTTCCACCCCATGCCTCCTCCCTAGATTTACCTTTTTCCCTGATCTGCTGTCTCATATGCCAGCACAAGATGGCGCTCTTCCTGCTTCTTCTTCACCCATTTTTCCCGCGCCCGCGAAAATTGTTACTTT
>NW_012109463.1:421203-442191 GCF_000951045.1 Mandrillus leucophaeus | reverse complement strand
CACCATAAACCTAAAAACACACCCGATTATCACTTCACACACTAAACATAAACAGGGTTACAAAACTGCTCAATGAAAACAGAGGCTTACTGAGTGAGAGGAATTAAGAAGACACAGAGCAGTTTCACAGAAAGCTTCCTTCTGGATTTTACCTGAAGATATTTCTTTCTCCATATTCTAAGGAACGTTCCCAAATATCCTTCCTCAGATTCCACAAAAACAATGATTTCAATCTGCTCAATCCAAAGAATGATTTAACTCTACGAGACGAATACACAGATCGCAAACCAGTTGCTCAGAAAGCTTCTCTCCAGTTTTCATCGGAAGTCTTTTCCTTCCTCACCACAAGCCTCGTGGCCTCACTTAATATGCCTTCACGGATTCCTCAAAGACAGACTTTCCAAAGTGGGCAACGTAGAGTAAGCTTTAACTCTGTGAAATGAATGCACATATCATAGAGCAGTTTCTTGGAATGCTTCTCTCTGGGTTTTATTTGAGGATATTTCACTTTTCGCCATAGTCTTCAATGTGCTCGGAAATACCACTTTTTCGGTTTTCCAGGAACAGTGATCAAACAGTGCCTTATGTGAAGTAAGGTATAACTCCCTGAGTGGAATGCACATATCACCAAGCAGTTTCTCAGAAAGCTTCTCTCCAGTTTTTATCTGATGATATTTCCTTTTTCACCGTAGACCTGAATGTGATCCCGAATATCCCTTCGTGGATCCATCCATGACGGAGTTTGTAAGCTGTATAATGTGAAGAAAGTGTTATCTATGTGAGATGCATATACATATCTATCACAAAACTTTTACACAGAAAACTTCCTTCCAATTTTTGCCTGAGAATATTTCCTTTTTCATCATAGCACCCCATACGGTGAGTGTCCCTTGGTAGCTTTTTCTCCAAAACGGATTTCATAATCTTCTATGAGAAAAAACATATAACTCTGTGAGTAGAATGCACACGTCACAAAGTAGCTCCTTGGAAAGCTTCTCTCCAGTTTCTATCTGAAGATATTTCCTGTTTTACCATAAGTCTCAAAACACTCCCGAATATCCCTTCACACGCTAAACATACAGAGGGTTAGAAAACTGCTCAGTGAAAAGAGAGGCTTACTGAGGGAGGGGAATTAAGATGACAAAGAGAAGTTTAACAGAAAGCTTCCTTCTGGATTTTACCTGAGGATATTTCTTTCTCTGTATTCTAAGGAACGTTCCCAAATGTCCTTACACAGATTCCACAAAAAGAGTGATCTCAAACTGCTGACTCCAAAGAATGGTTTAACTATATGAGACGAATACACACATCCCAAAGTAGTTGCTCAGAAATTTTCTCTCCAGTTTTCAACGGAAGTCGTTTCCTTGAGCACCACAAGCCTACCGGTGTCACTTAATATCCCTTCACAGATTCCTCACAGACAAACTTTCCAAACTGGGCAACGTAGAGAAAGCTTTACCTCTGTAAAACGAATGCAAATATCAGAGAGCAGTTTCTTGGAACGCTTCTGTCTGGGTTTTATTTAAGGATATTTCACTTTTCACCATAGTCTTCAATGCATTCCGAAATATCACTTTTTCGGTTTACAAAACAGTGTTCAAACACTGCCTTATGAGAAAAGAGGTATAGCTCCCTGAGTGGAATGCACACATCACAAAGCAGTTTCTCAGAAAGCTTCTCTCCAGTTTTTATCTGAAGATATTTCATATTTCACCATAGGCCTGAAGGTACTCCCGAATGTCCCTTCGTGAATCCATTCATGACGGCTTTTCAAAACTGCATAATTGAAAGAAAGCTTTATCTATGTCAGATGATTAAACATATCTATCACAAAGCAGTTTCACAGAAAGCTTCTTTCCAGTTTTTGTCTGAGGAGAATTCCATTTTCACCATAGCTGTCCATATACACCCAAATGTCCCGTGGTAGCTTTTTCTCCAAAAGGGATTCCCCATTCCTCTATGAGAAGAAAAGTGTAACTCTGTGAGTGTAAAGCACACATCACAACGCAGCTCCTCGGAAATCTTCTCTCCAGTTTCTATCTGAAGATATTTCCGTTTTCACCATAAGCCTAATAGCGCTCTCAAGTATTCCTTAGTTGACTAAACTAAGACAGTGTTAAAATACTGCTCAATGAAAACAGAAGCTTAACTGTGCGAGTGGATTTCACATGACACAGAACAGTTTCACCGAAATCTTCCTTCTGGTTTCTATCGGAGGGTATTTCTTTTTCAGGATATTCTAAAGAGTGCTCCCAAATGTCCTTTCTCAGATTCCACAGAAACAGTGATTTCAAACTGCTCAATCCAAAGAATGATTTAACTCTATGAGAAGAATACAAACATCACAAAAGAGTTGCGCCAAAAGCTTCTCTCCAATTTTCGATGGAAGACATTTCCTTGCTCGACACAGGCCTCCAGTTGCCACTTAATATCCCTTCGTAGAATCCTCAAAGACAAACTTTCAAACTGGGAAATGTAGAGTAAGCTTTAACTCTGTGAAAAGAATGGACATGTCAGAAAGCAGTTTCTTGGAATGCTTCTTTCTGTTTTTTATTGGACGACATTTCACTTTTTGCCATAGTCTTCAATGTATTCTGAATATCACTTTTTTAGTTTTACAGGAACACTGTTCAAACTGTGCCTTAGGAGAAGAAAGTTATAACTCTCTGAGTGGAATGCACTGATCACCAAGCAGTTTCTCAGAAAGCTTCTCTCCACTTTTTATCTGACCATATTTCCTTTTTCACCTTAGGCACGAATGCGATCCCAAATATCCCTTTACGGATCCATCCGTGAGGGTTTCCAAGCTGCGTAATGTAAAAAAAGCTTTATCTATGTGAGATGAATAAACATAGCAAAAAGCAGATTCACAGAAAGCTTCTTTCCAGTTTTTATCTGAAGATATTCCCTTTTTCACCATAGTCCTGAATGTGCTCCCGAATGTCCCTTTGTGGATCCGTCCATGACAATTTCCAAGCTGAGTAATGTAAAGAAAGCTTTATCTATGTGAGATAATTACACATGTCACACAGCAGTTTCATAGAAAGCTTCTTTCCAGTTTTTGTCTGAGGCAATTTCCGTTTTCACCTTTGGCGTCAATGTGCTAACGAATATAGCTTGATACCTTTTTCTCCAAAAGGGTTTCCTGATGATGTATGGGAACAGAGGGATAACACTGTGAGTGGAATGCACCCACCACAAACAGTTCCTCGGAATGTTTCTCTCCAGTTTCTATCTGAACATATTTCCTTTTTCACTGTAAGCCTCAATGCACTCCCGAGTATCCCTTCCCACGCTAAACACAAAGAGTGTTAGAAAACTGCTCAATGAAAAGAGAAGCTTAACTGAGTGAGAGGAATTCACATGACACATACCAGTTTCACAGAAAGCTTCCTTCTGGTTTTTATATGAGGATATTTCTTTCTCTTGTTCTAAAGAGCATCCCCAAACGTACTTCCTCAGATTTCAGAGAAACAGTGATTTCACACTGCTCAATTCAAACAATGGTTTCACTCTATGAGATGAATACACACATCTCATAGATGAATACACAAAGCAGTTGCTCAGAAAGCGTCTCTCCAGTTTTCATCAGAGTACATGTCGTTGCTCACCAAGAGCCTCTGGGCGTCACTAAATATCCCTCAGCAGATTCCTCAAAGACAAAGATTCTGAACTGGACAATGTAGAGTAAACTTTAACACTGTGAAATGAATGCACATATCAGAGAGAAGATTCCTGGAATGCTTCTTTTGGGTTTTATCTGAGGATATTTCACTTTTCGCCATAGTCTTCGAAGCACCAAGAAAAGTCACATTTTCGGTATTACAGGAACAGTGTTCAAACACTGCCTTACGAGAAAAGAGGTATGATGCACTGAGTGGAATGGACACATCACAAAGCAGTTTTTCAGAAAGCTTCTCTCCGGTTTTTATCTGAAGGTATTTCCTCTTACACCATAGTCCTGAATGTGCTCCCGAATGTCCCTTTGCGGATCCGTCCTAGACAGAGTTTCCAAGCTGAGTAATGTATAGAAAGTTTTATCTATGTAAGATGAATACACATATCACAGAGCAGTTTCACAGAAAGCTTGTTTCCAGTTTTTATCTGAGGATATTTCCCTTTTCACCATAGGGGTCAATATGCTCCCGGATATCGCTTGGTACCTTTTTCTCCAAAAGTGTCTTCCCAAAGCTCTATGAGATGAGAGGTATAACACTGTGAGTGGAATGCACGCGTCACAAAGCAGTTCCTCGGAAAGCTTCTCTCCAGTTTCTATCTGAATATATTTCCTTTTGCACTGTAAGCTGCAAAGTGCTCCCAAATATGCCTTCACACGCAAAACATAAACAGAGTTAACTGAGTGAGAAGCTTAACTGAGTGAGAGGAAGTCACACGACACATAGCAGTTTCACAGAAAGCTTCCTTCTGTTTTTATCTGAGGATGTTTCTTTCTCCATATTCTAAAGCGCGTTCCCAAATGTCCTTCCTCAAATTCCACAGAAATAGTGATTTCAAACTGCTCAATCCAAGGAATGGTTTAACTCTATGAGATGAATACAGACATCACAAAGCAGTTTCTCAGAAAGCTTTTCTCCAGTTTTTATCTGAAGATATTTCCTTTTTCACCACATGCCTTAATTTGCTCCCAAATGTCCCTTCGTGAATCTGTCCATGACAGAGTTTCCAAACTGCATAATATAAGGAAGGTTTTATCTATGTGAGATGAATAAACATAGCAAAAAGCAGATTTACAGAAAGGTTCTTTCCAGTTTTTATCTGAAGATATTTCCTTTTTCACAGTAGTCCTGAATGTGCTTCCATACATCCCTTTGCGGATCCTTCCATGACGGAGATTCCAAGCTGCATAATGTAAAGGAAACTTTATCTATATGAGATGAATACACATATCACAGAGCAGTTTCACAAAAAGCTTTTCTCCAGTATTTGTCTGAGGCTATTTCCCTTTACACCATAGGTGTCAATAAGCTCCTGAATGTCCCTTGGTACCTTTTCCTCCAAAAGGATTTTCCCAGTGCTCTATGAGAAGAGAGGTATAACACTGTGAGTGGAATGCACACGTCACAAAGCAGTTCATCAGAAAGTTTCTATCTGAACATATTTCGTTTTTCACCATAAGCCTCAAAGTGCTCCCGAATATCCCTTCACACGCTAAACATAAACAGTGTTGGAAAACTGCTCAATGAAAAGAGAAGCTTAACAGAGTGAGAAGAATTCACACGACACATAGCAGTTTCACAGAAAGCTTCCTTCTGGTTTTTGTCTGAGGATGTTTCTTTTTCCTTATTCTAAAGAGCGTTCCCAAATGTCCTTCCTCAGATTTAACAGATACAGTGATTTCAAACTGCTCAATCCAAAGAATGGTTTAACTCTATAAGATGAATGTACACATCACAAAGCAGTTTCTCAGAAAGCTTTCCTCCAGTTTTTATCTGAAGATATTTCCTTTTTCAACATAGGCCTGAATATGCTCACGAATGTCCGTTCGCAGATCCATTCATGACGGAGATTTGAAACTGCGTAATATAAGTAATGTTTTATCCTGTGGGATGAATAAACATAGCAAAAATCAGATTCACAGAAAGCTTCTTTCCAGTTTTTTTCTGAAGATATTTGCTTTTCCACCACAGTCCTGAATGAGCTCCCGAACCACCCTTTGGGGATCCGTCCATGACAGAGTTTCCAAGCTGCATCATGTGAAGAAAGTTTTATCTATGTGAGATGAAAACACATATCACAGAACATTTTCACTGAAAGGGTTTCCCTGATGCTGCATGAGAAGAAAGGTACAACCCTGTGAGTGGAATGCACACAGAAAAACTGTTCCTCGGAAAGCTTCTCTCCAGTTTTTATCTGAAGATATTTCCTTTTTCAACATAGGCCTGAATGTTCTCCCGAATGTCCCTTCACGGATAAGTCCATGACAGAGTATCCAAACTGTGTAATATAAAGAATGTTTTATCTATGTGCAAAGAATAAACATATCTATCACAAAGCAGTTTCACAGAAAACTTCTTTCCAGTATTTGTCTGAGGATATATCCTTTTTCACCAGAGCCATGCATTCACTCCTGAATGTCCCTTGGTAGCTTTTTCTCCAAAAGGAATTTCTCAGTCCTCTAAGAGAAGTAAGATATAACTCTGTGAGTGGAATGCACACGTCACAGAGCAGTTCTTCGGAAAGCTTCTCTCCGTTTTCTATCTGAACAGATTTCCTTTTTCACCGTAAGCCTCAAAGCACTCCCGAATATGTCTTCACATGCTTAACATAAACAGTGTTAGAATACTGCTCAATGAAAAGAAAAGCTTACCTGGGTGAGGGGAATTCACATGCCACCTAGTAGTTTCACAGAAAGCTACCTTCTGTTTTTTATCAGAGGATAGTTCTTTCTCCATATTATAAGAGCTTTCAAGTGTCCTTAATGAGATTCCACAGAAGCAGTGATTTCAAACTACTCCATGCAAAGAATGGTTTTACACTATGAGATGAATACACACATCAAAAAACAGTTGCTCAGAAAGCTTCCCTCTAGTTTTCATGGGAAGACATTTAGTTACTCACTACAGGCTTCCGGGCGCCACTTAATATCCCCTCACAGATTCGTGAAAGACAGAGTTTCGAAACTGGGCAACGTAGAGAAAGCTTTAACTCTGTGAAATGATTGCACGTATTAGAGAGCAGTTTCTTGGAACGCTTCTTTCTGGGTTTTATTTGAGGATATTTCTCTTTTCACCATAGTCTTCAAGGGGCTTCAATATCGCATTGTCTGTTTTACAGGAACAGTGTTCAAACACTGCCTTAGGAGAAAAGAGGTGTAATTCCCATAGTGGAATGTGCACATCACAATGTAGTTTCTCAGAAAATTTCTCTCCAGTTATTACCTCAAGATATTTCCTTTTTCACCACAGACCTGAATGTGCTCCCGAATGTCCCTACGTGGATCCGTCCATGGCGGAGTTTCCAAATTGCGTAATATAAAGAAAGTTTTATCTATGTGAGATGAATAAACGTATCTATCACAAAACAGTTTCACAGAAAGTTTATTTCCCGTTTTTGTCTGAGGATATTTCCTTTTTCACCATAGCCATCCATGTATTCAAGAATGTCCCTTGGTGGCTTTTTCTCCAAAAGAGATTCCCTGACCCTCTATGAGAAAAAAGGTCTAATTCAGTGAGTGAAATGCCCATGTCATAAAGTAGCTTCTCGGAAAGCTACTCTCCAGTTACTATCTGAAGATATTTTGGTTTTCACCATAAGCCTCAAAGTGCTCCTGAATATCCCTACACAGACTAAACAAAAACAGAGTTAGAATACTGCTCAATGAAAAGAGAAGCTTAACTGTGTGAGTGGAACTCACACGGCACACAGCAGTTTCACAGAAGACTTCCTTCTGGTTTTTACCTGAGGGTATTTCTTGTTCACTATATTCTAAATAGCGTTACCAAATGTCCTTTCTCAGGTTCCACAGAAAGAGTGATTTCAAACTGCTCAATCCAAAGATGATTTAACTCTATGAGATGAATGCACACATCACAAAGCAGTTTCTCAGAAAGTTTCTCTCCAGTTTTTATCTGAAGTGATTTCCTTTTTCACCATAGTCCTGAATGTGATCCTGAATATCCCATCGTGGATCCATCCATGATGGAGTTTCCAAGCTGAGTAAAGAAAGCTTTATCTATGTGAGATGAATAAACACAGCAAAAAGCAGATTAACAGAAAGTTTCTTTCCAGTTTTTACCTTAAGTTATTTCTTTTTTCACCACATTCCTGAATGTGCTCCCAAATGTCCCTTTGTGGATCCGTCCTTGATAGAGTTTCCAAGCTGTGTAATGTAATGAAAGCTTTCTCTATGTGACATGAATAAGCATATCACAGAGCATTTTCACGGAAAGCTTCCTTCTGGATTTTACTTGAGGATATTTCTTCTCCATATTCTAAGGAGCATTCCCAAATGTTCTTCCTCAGATTCCACAAAAACAGTGATTTCAAAGTGCTCAATCCAAAGAATGATTTAACCCTATGAGATGAATACACACATCACAAAGCAGTTGCTCAGAAGCTTCTCTCCTGTTTTCATTGGAAGACGTTTCCTTGCTCACCACAAGCCTCCGGGAGCCACTTAATATCCCTTCACAGATCCCTCAGGTACAGAGTTTCCAAACTGGGTAATGTAGAGTAAGCTTTAACTCTGTGAAATGAATGCACATATCAGAGAGTAGGTTCTTGGAATGCATCTTTCTGGGTTTTATTTCAGGATATTTCACTTTTGGAAATAGTCTTCAATGCGCTCCGAAATGTCACTTTTTTGGTTTTACAGGAACAGTGTTCAAACACTGCCTTATGAGAATAGAAGTATAACTCCCTGTATGGAATCCACACATCACAAAGCAGTTTCTCCAAAAGCTGCTCTCCAGTTTTTATATGAAGATATTTCCTATTTCACCATAGGCCTGAATGTGCTCCTGAATGTCATTTCGCGAATCCGTCCATGATGGAGTTTCCAAAATGTGTAATGTAAAGAAAGCTTTAACTATGTGAGATGAATAAACATATCTATCACAAAGCAGTTTCACAGGAAGCTTCTTTCCAGTGTTTGTCTGAGGATATTTCCTTTTTCACCATTGCTGTACATATACTCCCAAATGTCCCCTGGTAGTTTTTTCTCCAAAAGGGATTCCCCAATCCTCTATGAGAAGAAAATTATAACTCTGTGAGTGGATTGCACACGTCACAAACAGCTCTTCAGAAAGGTTCTTTCCAGTTTTCATCGGAAATGAATGCATATATCAGAGAGCAGTTTCATGGAACGCTTATCTCTGGGTTTTATTTGAGGATATTTCCCTTTTCGTCATAGTCTTCAAAGCGCTCCAAAATAACACTTTTTCGGTTGAGCAGGAACAGTGTTCAATCACTGCCTCATGAGAAAAGAAATATAACTCCCTGAGTAGAATGCATACATCACAAAGTAGTTTCTCAGGAAACTTCTCCCCAGTTTTTATCTGAAGATATTTCCTATTTCACCATAGGCCTGAATGTGCTCCCGAATGTCCCTTCGTGAATCGTCCATGACGGAGTTTCAAAACAGCATAATAGAAAGGACATTTTATCTATGAGAGATGAATAAACATATCTATCACAAAGTAGTTTCACAGAAAGCTTCTTTCCAATTTTTGTCTGAGGATATTTCCCTTTTCACCATAGCCGTCCATATACTCCTGAATGTCCTCTGGTAACTTTTTCTCCAAAAGGGATTCCCCAATCATCTATGAGAAGAAAAGTATAACTCCGTGAGTGGAATGCACATGTCACAAAGCAGCTCCTTGTAAATCTTCTCTCCTGTTTCTCTCTGAAGATGTTTCCTTTTTCACCATAAGCCTCAAAGCACTCCCGAATATCCCTTAGCTGACTAAACTAAAAGAGTGTTAGAATACTGCTCAATGAAAACAGAAGCTTAAATGTGCGAGTGGAATTCACATGACACAGAGCAGTTTCACAGAAGTGTTCCTTCTGGTTTTTATCAGAGGATATTTCTTTTTCAACATTTTCTTAAGGGTGTTCCCAAATGTCCTTTCTGAAGTTCTGCAGAAAGAGTGATTTCAAACTGCTCAATCCAAAGAATGATATAATTCTATGACATGAACACAAACATCACAAAGCAGTTGCTCAGAAAGCTTCTCTCCAGTTTTCAATGGAAGATTTTTCCTTGCTCGCCACCGGCCTGCGGTCGCCACTTAATATCCCTTTGCAGAATCCTCAAAGACAGACTTTCCAAACTGGGAAATATAGAATAAGCTTTAACTATGTGAAATGAATGCAGATGTCAGAGAGCAGTTTCTTGGAACAATTCTATTTGGGTTTTATTTCAGGATACTTCACTTTTCACCATAGTCTTCCCTGCGCTTCGAAATCTTACATTTTTGGTTTACACGAACAGTGTTCAAACACTGCCTTATGAGAATAGAGGTAAATCTCCATGAGTGCATTGCACACATCACAAAGCAGTTTCTCGGAAAGTTTCTATCCAATTTTTATCTGAAGATATCTCCTTTTTCATTGTAGCCCTGAATGTGCTCCCGAATGTCCCTTCACGGATCCTTCCATGACGGAGTTTCCAAACTGCATAATATAAAGATAGTTTTAACTATGAGAGATGAATACACATATGTATCACAAAGCAGTTTCACAGAAATCTTCTTTCCGGTTTTTGTCTCAGGATATTTCATTTTTCACTGTAGCCGTCCATATACACCGGAATGTCCCTTGGTAGCTTTTTCTCCAAAAGGGATTCCCCAATCATCTATGAGAAGAAAGATATAATTCTGTGAGTGGAATGCACATGTCACAAAGCAGCCCCTCGGAAAGCTTCTCTCCAGTTTCTATCTGAAGATATTTCCTTTTTAATAGTAAGCCTCAAAGGTCTTCCGAATATTCCTTTGCAGACTAACCAAAAGCAGTGTTAGAATACTTCTCAATGAAAACCGAATCATAACTGTGCATGCCGAATTCATGCAACACAGAGCAGGTTCACAGAATGCTTCCTTCTGTTTTTTATAGGAGGGTATTTCTCTTCCAGCATATTCTTAAGAGCGTTCCCAAATGTCCTTTCTCAGGTTCCACAGAGAGAGTGATTTCAAACTGCTCAATCCAAAGAATGATTTAACTCTAGGAGATGAATACACACATCACAAAGCAGTTGCTCAGAAAGCTTCTCTCCCGTTTTCAATGGAATACATTTCCTTGCTCACCACAGGTCTCTGGTCGCCACTTAATATCCATTTGCAGAATCCTCAAAGACAGACTTTCCAAACTGGGAAATGTAGAGTATGCTTTAACTCTCTGAAATGAATGTGTATGTCAGATAGTAGTTTCTTGGAATGCTTCTTTCCCGGTTTGATTTGATGACATTTCACTTTTCACCATAGTCTTCCATGTGCTCTGTAATATTACTTTTCCAGTTTTACAGGAACAGTGTTCAAACACTGTCATATGAGGAAAGAAGTATAACTCCCTTAGTGGAATGCACACATCACAAAGCAGTTTTTCAGAAAGCCTCTATCCAGTGTTTATCTGAAGGTATCTCCTTTTCCACCGTAGGCCTGAATGTGCTCCCAAATGTCCCGTCATGAATCCATCCATGATAACGTTTCCAAACTGCATAATAGAAGGCAAGTTTTATCTATGTGAGATGAATAAACATATCTATCACAAACCCATTTCACAGAAAGCTTCTTTCCAGTTTTGTTTGAGGATATTTCCTTTTTCACTATTGTCCCGTCCCGTGGGATCATCAACGGGGTTCTGGAGGAGGGAGTGGAAACTAGGAGAGACAAGAGACACAAGAAATGGAGACAAGACAATGACCTGATCAAGCCTCGTTTATTGGCGGCAGTACTATGCCTTATATAGCAGAGAGGGGACGGGGGTTGGGTCAAGGTGGGGATACGGGTGTTTCCATAGGCGTGGCTGAGTAAGTTTCGATTTCCTCGGGTAGACGTCATCTGGCGCATGCTCGGTTGATCTGTATCTCCCCAGGGGCGGGCTGTACTTTCCAGCAGGTGGGAAAGCCGGTGAGGAAGAACCTGGAAGAGCGCCATCTTGTCTCAGCGTCATGGGTTATTAGTGCAGCGGGGAGAAATAGACTTAGGGAGGAGGTGCAGAGTGGAAGATAGTAGCACTCAGGCGTTAGAAATTAACAATATGACCAGGCCACATGGCTCCGGACAGGTCCCCCTTTTTTGTTTTTTAGCCAAGAGATAAAACCCCTCAGGAAGTGCGTCTGTCTTAGGTTGGGGCAACAAAACCTACTTTTGAGGCCCATCATGGGATTAGGCGGTAGCAGTGGTGGCCCTCCTGTCTTAGGCCCGAGTGACATTTATGTGGGATATTTATGTGCCCTCTTACCCATCATTGACTGTCCAGTTCAGCACGCAGGGGAGGTGGTCTCAAAAGGATAAGTATGACTCACCTAGTTCCTTCATCTCAAGGTGATGATAATGGACCTGTATAGGTTTGGCCTGGAAAGTCTCGATTTGTTGTTTGATAAATGCCATAAGCTTATTGAATATCATAGGCCCAAGAGTGAGAAAAAGCAAAAGGGTAAGCAAAGGGCCTAAGAATGGCAGAAGGTAAGGGAGAAGTCCATGAAATCCCGTCCAAAGTGGGTTGGCAACTAGCTCTCTTCTGCGTTTTTCTAGCTCTTCTTGTAGGTTTTTTATTTTGTCTCTGACGATTCCAGATTTGTTGGCGTAAAAACAGCATCATTCCTGTAAGGCTAAGCAGATGCCTCCCTGTTCTATGGTTAGTAAATCTAAGCCCCTTCTATTTTGTAATGCTACCTCCACCAGTGAGTCTACTTGATCTTGTAGATCTTGTATGGTACTTGATAAGGCCTGGACATCGGAAATTAGCTGATGGGATAATTTGGTATATTGAGTTAAGGACACTCCTAGGCCTGTGGATCCAGCTGCTACTGCGGTGGTGATTCCCAATCCTGCTAACAAGGGGATAAATCATATTGCTCTTTTTGATCTTTATAAGATGTGGTCAACAGCAGGAATAGGAACAGGCTCGTCCCCAGGGATAATATCTGTGTTGGGGAGGAGGGAAGCCAAAACACAAGCTCCTGTCCAATTGGTGGGTAGATAAGTGTAAGCCAAGTTATTTCCGCAAATGAAAACTGAGCCATTTATGGCGCACAGGGGCTCAGAGACGTTAATTGTGGAACTGCAGTTGCTAAAGGCAATGTAGCCTACATCAATCTCCTCTGTATTATTAATGGGGAGAGAGATAATACAGGAGGAGTTAGAAAACTGCATGGGCTGTACTAAGAGTGGAGGAATAATTGGGCAAGTATTGTGGCCAAAGTTCTTGCTGGAGAAATTGACATAGTTTGATGGGGAAGTAGGTATAGCAAGAGGAGTAGAGTGTCCCACTCGCAAACAAAGCCAACAATCTTTAGCAAGGCTAGTATTGGACATATTAAGCATCTTGTAAGTAGCATCAAGAATTTTGAAGGTTTGAGTATCAAGCATAGTATTGTCTCTTGCCCTAGGCAAAGCCAAGGGGTGGTATTGGATTTGAGGATATAGGGCTCTGTGGAGTTCTTCTAATTTCTTTTGAACAACTATCTCTTTAATGGTGTCTTGTGGGCCTCCCCCATCAGAGATATGAACAGGGGAATGAAGGTTCCAACAGATAGGTTTTCCTTTAATACCATCACAGGAGGATTACATAAGCTTGTTAGTGGTCCCTAAGATTTTAATTGGACCAAGCTCGCCTCCAGCAGTTCCCGTTCGTGTCTCTAACAACACAGCAGTGAAATATGTTTTATTGCCTGATGTGCACTGTTCATAGTCAGTATAACAGGAGCTGTGCACGGTATCTTTAAAAGTGTCACAAGGGCAAGGTTTAAGAGGCCCACCAGAGGGTATATGTCTTGGGGTAGCCTTGCACTTCCACTTCTGGCTAGTCAGCAGATAGGCTATTTTATTATCACATACTACTTGCACTAGCGCGGACGTAGGGGCGGATGATACGTACCTTCCACTGCAGTCGCAAGGTTGACCGTGGTGTTTATGTACTAGCTCGAGAGCCTTACAAGGATCATCAAAACCAGCGTGGGTTGCGACTATGTTGTATATAAGGACGATGTTCCACAGGGACTTTTTGTCAGGGTTCATTTTCTGAAAGGAAGAAGAAGAGGTGCTCTCAGGGAGGGTTGTCCTCTCTGGGCTGAGATTGATTATTATCAACCTGTTTTACCAGCCGTTCTGGCAGCCATCTAGCTGCGTCATTTTCTTTAGAGAAAATGCAAACTGAGCCTCTTCCCCAGATTAAAACTGGGTCGGGGCCATGCCATGAGTTGTCTAACGAATCTTTCCATTTTACCATTGCAAACTGCTTTTGAGATTTAGGGTGCCAGAAGCGATCAGCAGCTGATTTGCCATGGCTGTCCATCTTTAAAAAATTGAGAATAAAAAGGGCATGGTTGAGTATATTTCTGGGGGTGCCCTTCGTGGGGTACCATTCCCCCTTTTTTATTTTTTTCAATAGTGGTTTTTAGAGATAAACGAGCCCTTTCAACTATTCCTTGTCCCTGTGGGTTATATGGAATTCCTGTGATGTGTTTGATTTGTAAATTATTACAGAATTGTTGAAAAGTCTTAGCCGTATAGCCGGGGCCATTGTCTGTTTTGATTTGTTTGGGTATTCCTAAAATAGAAAAGCAACGTAATGGGTGCGCTATAACATGTTTTGTAGTTTCTCCTGTTTGAAGGGTGGCTGTAAGGAATCCACTATATGTGTCTATGCAAACATGAATATATTTTAGGTGGCCAAATTCCGAGTAATGGGTGACATCCATTTGCCAAATTATGTTAGGAATTAGTCCTCTAGGGTTAACTCCTAGATGGGGAACAGGTAAATATGTTATACAGGTGGTACATTTTTTAACTATTTGTCGAGCTTGTTCTCTAGCTATTTTAAACATGATTCTTAAAGTAAGAGCATTTAAATGATGTAAGTCATGTGAGTTTTGTGCTTGTTTTAAATTGTTAATCGTAACCGTGGCTATTGTTTTTGTAGCCATGTCAGCTATTGTGTTGCCTTGTACCAAAGGTCCGGGTAATCCTGAGGAGTGTGCTCTAATATGTCCGAGAAAAAAAGGAATGGTCCTTTTTTTGATTAGTTGTTGGCAGTATAAGAATAAGTTAGCTGTATCTGAAACACGTTTAATTTGTGCGACTGTTTCTAAGAGGGGTATGGAGTGAGCCAAGTAGGCGCTATATGTGTAAATGTTGAGCGCTCGATAAGGAAAAGCTGTTAAAACTGCAATTATGGCTTGTAGTTCTACTAATTGAGCCGAAGTCTGGTTGGTTTTGAATTTAATGACTGTGTCAGAGAAAGTGTATGCAGCAATTCCTGTGGAGGATCCATCAGTGAACACTAGTAATGCATTAGTGAGAGGTTCCTGGCTGGTAACACGAGGAAATACAAAAGCATGTAATTTGCAAAATTGGATAAGCTTATTTGGTGGATAATGATTGTCTAATTCGCCAGTGTAAGAGGTACAGGCAATTGGCCAGTGTTCAGTATTTTGTAACGGCCAATGAATTTGAGATTGGGAATAGGGCTGTATGATTTTAGAGGGTTCTATTCTAAAACATTTTCTGCTATTTTCTCTGCGTAGAATGATGAAATCAGCGATGGCATCATAGTAAGGCACTAAAATCTTTTTGGGAGAAGAAGGTAAATGTACCCACATAATGGGATTGGTTTGCCAGAACAGACCAGTAGGTGTCACTGTTGTGTTGAAAACGAGAAATGTCAGAAGTTGAGAGTAATCTATATTAGTAACAAATTGAGTGGCAATGGCGTTTTCTACCCTTTGGAGTGCAGTTAATGCCTCTGTGGAGATAAACCTGGGGGATTTGGGATTAGGATCCCCTTTTAGGATATCAAAGAGAGGTTTTAACTCTCCTGTGGTTAGCTTTAAATATGGTCGAAGGCAATTTATGTCTCGTAGTAGTTTTTGGAAATCATTTAATGTTTTTAATTGATCTCAACGTATGACGGCCTTTTGATTGATAATTTTAGGTCCATTTATTTGAAAACCAAGGTTTTTATATGGGTCTTGTAATTGTATTTTTTTCTGGGGCTATTTGTAACCCAGCCATAGTTAACTCTTGCCTGAGTTGAGCAAAACATTGTAAGACTTGCTCACTTACTAGTCCGGCTATTAGGATATCATCCATATAGTGTATAATATATATTTGTGGCCATTTTTCTCTGACTGGTTGTATAGCAGCAGCTACATATTTTTGGCATAAAGTAGGGCTGTTGGCCATTCCATGGGGTAGGACCTTCCATTGATAAAGTTTCATTGGCTGTCTAAAATTTGTAGATGGAATGCTGAAAGCAAATTTTTTTTAATCAGCAGGATGGAGAGGTATTGTAAAGAAACAATCTTTAAGATCTCTAATAATTTTAAAATATTTTTAAGGAATTGCAACTGGAGAGGGTAACCCCGGCTGTAAAGCGCCCATGAGGACCATAGTAATGTTTACTGCTCTCAAATCCTGTAAGAGTCTCCACTTGCCGGACTTTTTCTTGATAACAAATATGGGTGTATTCCAAGGGGAATTGTTTTCTATATTATGCCCTGCAAGTAATTGTTCCTGCACTAACTGTTGGGCTGCAACTAGTTTTTCATTAACTAAAGGCCATTGATCAACCCAGATTGGCTCGTCTGACTTCCAAATTATAGGATCAGCGCACTTTTGGGGTGCAGGCATGTCAATGGCCATAATTAAAAATTTCCAAATCCCTTTTTGTCTGATAGTCCTATGGCCGGTATAGGCTGTCGGATGCCATCTTCCCTTTTTCTGAGGCCTTTTCCAGGGCTATAGCCTTGGGCTAGCATTTGCGCAGTAACTATGTCATTAGGGCTGCACATCATAATTTTCATTTGTGAGAGCTAATCTCTGCCCCAGAGATTAACAGGCAAGTGAGGGATAATAAATGGTCTAATGATGCCTAAATTGCTTTCTTTATCTTTGCAGGTGAGATATTTAGAGCTTTGTTTAGGATTACTACTTTGTCCAATTCCCCTCAAATGAGTTAAAGTTTCTGTGATAAGCCAGTTAGAAGGCCATTCCTCTTGTCTAATAATGGTTACATCAGCTCCTGTGTCTATTAACCCAGTAAACAACTTTCCATCTAACCGTAAGGTTAGGGAGGGTTTCTGGTTAGTAATTGGTTGTATCCAATATATATCTGAGGACCCAAAATTTCCTGTATTTCTGTTAAGGTGTTGTATTTTATTAGCTGTTTTGATCAATGGTAATAGAATTAACTAGGCTATTCTATCTCCTTGTGGAATAGTAATAATATTGTTAACAGCCCTAGCCATGATTTTGATTTCTCCTTTATAATCATTATCGATGACCCCCGGGAGGACTTGCAGGCCTTTCATAGTGACACTGCTCCTTCCCAAGAGTAGGCCAAAGGTATTAGGAGGCAAAGGCCCATATATTCCTGTGCCTAAAGCTTGTGGCCCCATCTCAGGCTTTAATATTGTGTGGGAGTAAGAACAGAGGTCCAGGCCTGCACTTCCTGGGGTTGCTCTATTAAGTTTTGAAATGGATTATTGCTGTTGGCTGGAACAAAACTGACTGCCCTATAAGCTTGTTTCAGGGCCTGGGGCTGGCCCTTCATCCCATTTCCCCATTGGGATGGTAAAGGACTTCCTTGACTATCAGTTTTAGATTTACATTCATTGGCCCAATGTTTTCCCTTTTTGCATCTGGGGCAGAGGCCTGGGAGTTTTGTTTCAGGATTTTTAGTGGAATCTCCACGGCAGTCCTTAGCAAATATCCCTTTTTGCCACATTTAAAACACCCGCCTTTTTCTTTGTTTTTATTATTAAGGAAGTCTTTAACTGTCTGTCTGCTAAAGGCTGCAGCCATTGCTAGACCCTGTTGGTAAGAGGGCCCAATATCTGAACAGAGGCGGATGTATCCTGTTAAATTTGTTTTCTTTCAATCAGGTCTAATTGCCGCTTGACAGGCTGGATTAGCTTTTTCATATGCCAACTGTTTAACATAATCCACGCCCGCTTCGGCGTTGCCAAAAATCCTTCCTGCTGTTGTCATGAGTCTATGTACAAAATCTGCAAATGGCTCATCAGGTCCCTGTTTGACTCCAGTAAGTGAGGCTCCTGGGTCCCCTTTAATGGAGAGTTTTCTCCAAGCTTTGGTAGCAGCTGCTTGGATTTGTGAAAATAGGCCAGGATCGTATTGCATTTGAGCTTCAGTGTTTGCAAAGTTACCTGAACCAGTTAACATATCAAAGTCCCAACCATTTCCTGCTTGTTGATTTCTTTTGGCCGTTTCTCTACAATTTTCAAAAAACTCTGATTTCCAGATTAAATGATCTCCCCCGGAGAGGACTGCTCTGATTAGAGTGTTCCAATCCATCTGGGTGAGCCAATTATCGGCCACAGACTCTACTATAGCAATAGTGTAGGGCGCAGTAGCTCCGTATTGAGAAACAGCAGTTTTTAACTCCTTTATAACAGTGAAATCAAACCCATTATGATGCCTCCAGGCCTGCCCCTGTCCGTCTGTGGTTTCAGTTACTGGAAAGATGTCTTTAGGGGAGGATTCTTCCCTATTTCTACCGACAGTGAACCACCCTTTCGGGACGTGTTGTCCGGGCCGCTGAGGCGGAGGCGGGCAAAAAAAGCCCCCCATTTTTTCTGAGTTAGATATACTTTCTTTCCCTGTTTTTAACTTTTGTAGCCTAATAATTAATGATTGAAGTAACTCCTCAAGCTTAATTTGTTCTTCAAGCTGAGCAATTTTCTCCTTTAGTTCCTCTTTAGGATCAACCACCGCCCTTACGGTGGGTGCGGAGGCCCCGTTATAGGGAGGAGGGTGTGTGGTAAAAGGTGGCCAATCAGGATTATGATATCTAGCTGCCTCTTCCTCAAGATCATCCCAGTTTATGTCTGAGGGATCGAGTTGATTAGTACTTTCATTCTTTTGTGATGTTTGTAAAATTGGGTATATTTTAGACTTTTTATCATCTAATACCTCTTTGCGTTTTACAGAAGGAGCCTTGACCCCCTCATCATCACTGTCAAGGGAAATAAGATCCACGTCTTTGTCTGGCAGGGGGTTGCTGAGGTCAGTGTGAGAGCTGACTTTTAAAATTTTCTCCGTTTGGGTAACCGCAGCCATTACCTGTGGATTAGCTTCTTTTATATCCATGAGGTCTTTAATTAAGTTCCGATAAGAAAAGGCCATTACAGGAATTTATTCTGGCCCAAAAGTATTATAATAATCATGTAAGGCATCTCCTACTCTCCGCCATCTTTTTATATCAATAGTTCCTTCTTGAGGAAACCAAGGGCAAGTGTCTTTTATAAAGTTGAAAAACTTAAACAAGTCACCACCTTTAACCTTTACTCCCCATGTCTTTAAAGCCTCCTTCAACTGTCCTACATAGAGTTGATGTTGACTTAATTCTTGTCCCATTTCGGACTCACAACTTACCCCCAACGGCGATGCAGTAGGCTCCCGTGGCGGTCGGAGGGATTTTGTCTCACTTTAATCATTGGCCCTTTTCATGCGCCCTCTTTCTCACTCTTTTCCCTCGTATCCAAAGCCACGTTGGGTGCCACGTGTCTCATCCCGCGGGATCGTCAACAGGGTTCTGGAGGAGGGATTGGAAACTAGGAGAGACAAGAGACACGAGAAATGGAGACAAGACAATGACCTGATCAAGCCTCGTTTATTGGTGGCAGTACTATGCCTTATATAGCAGAGGGGGTTGGGTCAAGGCGGGGATAGGGGTGTTTCCATAGGTGTGGCTGAGTAAGTTTCGATTTCCTCGGGTAGACGTCATCTGGCACATGCTCGGTTGATCTGTATCTCCCCGGGGGCGGGCTGTACTTTCCCGCGGGCGGGAAAGCCGGTGAGGAAGAACCCGGAAGAGCGCATTCTTGTCTCGGCATCATGGGTTATTAGTGCAGTGGGGAGAAATAGACTTAGGGAGGAGGTGCAGAGTGGAAGATAGTAGCACTCAGGCATTAGAAATTAACGATATGACCGGGCCACACGGCCCTGGACACACCATAGCTGTCCCTATACTCTCGAATGTCCCTTGGTAGCTTTTTCTCCAAAATGGATTCCCCAATCCTCTGGTTTCTATCTGAGGTTATTTCTTTTTCAGGTTATTCTAAAGAGCGTTCCCAAATGTCCTTTCTCAGGTTCCACAGAAAGAGTGATTTCAAACTGCTCAATTCAAAGAATGATTTAACTCTTTGACATGAATGCAAACATCACAGAAGTGTTTCTCAGGAAGCTTCTTTTCAATTTTCACGGAATACATTTCCTTGCTCGCCACAGGCCTCTGGTTGCCACATAATATCCCTTCGCATAATACTCAAAGACAAACTTTCCAAACTGGAAAATGTAGAGTAAGTTTTAACTCTGTTAAATAAATGCATATGTCCGAGAGCAGTTTCTGGGAATGATTCTTCCTGGGATTTATTTCATGGAATTTCACTTTTTGCCTTACTCTTCAATGTGCTCCGAATATCACTTTTTTAGTTTTTCAGGAACTGTTTTCAAACAGTTCCTTATGAGAAGAAAGGTATGACTCCCTGAGTGGAATGCACACATCACCAAGAAGTTTCTCAGAAAGCTTCTCTCCAATTTTTATCTGAAGTTATTTCCTTTTTCACCATAGGCCCTAATGTGATCACAAATATCTCTTCGTGGATCCATCCATGATGGAGTTTCTAAGCTGTGTAATGTAAAGAAAGCCTTATTTATGTTAGATGAATAAACATAGCAAAAACCAGATTCAGAGAAAGCTTCTTTCCAGTTTTTATCTGAAGATATTTCCTTTTTCACCATAGTCCTGAATGTTCTCCAGAATGTCCATTCGTGGATCCGTCCATGACAGAGTTTCCAAGCTGCGAAATGTAAAGAAAGCTTTATCTATGTGAGAGGAATACACATATCACAGAACAGTCTCATAAAAAGCTTCTTTCCAGTTTCTGTCTAAGGCTATTTCCCTTTTCACCATAGGCATCAACATGCTCCCAAATATCTCTGGTACCTTTTTCTCCAAAAGGGTTTCCTCGATGCTGTAACAGAAGAGAGGTATAACAGTGTGAGTGGAATGCACACGTCACAAAGCGGTTCCTCTGAAAGCTTCTCTCCAGTGTCTGTCTCAACATATTTCCTTTTTGACCATAAGCCTCAAATCATTCCCGACTATCTCTTCACACGCTAAACACAAACAGGGTTAGAAAACCACTCAAAGTGGGGGCGGAGCAAGATGGCCGAATAGGAACAGCTCTGGTTTCCAACTCCCAGCACCAGCAACACAGAAGACTGGTGATTTCTGCATTTTCAACTGAAGTACTGGGTTCATCTCACTAGGGAGTGCCAGACAATC
>NW_012109463.1:413223-415513 GCF_000951045.1 Mandrillus leucophaeus | reverse complement strand
ATCCTAAGACAAAAGCTGAAAGGAAGATCTCTGTGAATCTGCTTTTTGCTATGTTTATTCGCCTCACATAGATAAAGCTTCCTTTACATTACACAGCTTGGAAACTCTGTCATGGATGGTTCTGCGAAGGGACATTAGGGAGTACATTCAGGCCTATGCTGAAAATGGAAATATCTTCAGAGAAAAACTGGAAAGAAGCTTTCTGAGAAACTGCTTTGTGACGTGTGCATTCCACTCAGGGAGTTATATGCTTTCCTCATAAGGCAGTGTTTGAACTCTGTTCCTGTAAATCCATAAAAGTAATACTATGGAGCACATTGGGGGCTATGGCGAAAAGTCAAATATCATCAGAAAGAATCGTTCCAAGAAACTGCTCTAGGATATGTGCATTAATTTCACAGAGTTAAAGCTTACTCTACATTGCCCAGTTTGGAAACTCTGTCTTTGAAGAATCTGCGATGGGATATAAAGTGGCTCCCAGACGACGATGGTGAGCAAGGAAATGTCTTCCGTTGAAGCCTGGAGAGAATCTTTTTGAGCAGTTGCTTTGTGATGTGTGCATTCAACTCATAGAGTTAAATCATCCTTTGGATTGAGGAGTTCGAAAAGACTTTCTGTGGAACCTGAGAAAGGACATTTGGGAATGCTCTTTAGAATATGCTGAAAAAGAAATGCACTCAGATAAAAAACAGAAGGAAGCTTTCTGTGAGACTGCTCTCTTTAGTCTGCGAAGGGATATTCGGGAGCGCTATGAGGCTTATGGTGAAAACGGAAATATCTTCAGATAAAAACTGGAGAGAAGCTTTCAGAGGAGCTGCTTTGTGACGTGTATATTTCACTCACAGAGTTATACCTTTCTTTTCATAGAGGATTTGGGAATCCCTTTTGGAGAAAAAGCTACCAAGGGAAATTCGGGAGTATATGCATGGTTATTGTGAAAAAGGAAATATCCTCAGACAAAAACTGGAAAGAAGCTTTCTGTGAAACTTCTTTGTGATATACGTATTTATTCTCTCACATAGATAAAATTTTCTTTATATTATGCAGTTTGGAAACTCCGTCATGGATGCATCCATGAAGGAAGTTTCAGGAACACATTCAGACCTATGGCGAAAAAGGAAATATCTTTAGATAGAAACTGGAGAGAGGCTTTCTGAGAAAGTTCTTTGTGATGTGTGCCTTCCACTCAGGGGTTTTACCTCTTTCCTCATAAGGCAGTGTTTGAACACTGTTCCTGTAAGACCAAAAAAGTGATATTTTGGAGTGCATTGACGACTATGGCAAAAAGTGAAATATCCTCAAATAAAACCCAGAAAGAAGTGTTCCTAGAAAATGTTCTCTGATATGTGTATTCATGTCACAGAGTTAAAACTTACTCTACATTGCCCAATTTGGAAACTGTATCTTTGAGGAATCTGTGAAGGGATATTAAGTGGTGCCTGGAGGCCTGTGGGGAGCAAGGAAATGTCTTCCATTGAAAACTGGAGAGAAGCATTCTGAGCAACTGCTTTGTGATGTGTGTATTCATCTCGGAGAGTTAAATCATACTTTGGATTGAGCAGTTTGAAATCACTGTTTCTGTGGAACCTGAGAATGGTAATTTGAGAACGCTCTTTAGAATATGCTGAAAAAGAAATACCTTCACATAAAAACCAGAAGCAAGCTTCCTGTGAAACTTCTCTGTGTCATGTGAATTCCACTCCCCCAGTTAAGCTTCACTTTTCATTGAGGAGTTTCCTGACACTGTTTTTGTTTAGTGTGTATAGGGATATTCGGGAACACTTTGAGGTTTATGACGATTAAGGAAATATGTTCTGATAGAAACTGGAGAGAGGTTTCTGAGGTGCTGCTCTGTGACATGTGCATTCCACTCGCAGTGTTCTACCTCTCCTCTAATAGAGCGTCTAGGAAACCCATTCTGTGAAACTGTTTTTGGATGTGTGTATTCATCTGACATAGATAAATCTTTCTCTACATTTTGCAGGTTGGAAACTTTGTCATGGATGGATCCATGAAGGGATTTTCAGGAACACATACAGGGCTATGGTGTAAAGGGAAATATCTTCAGATAACAACTGGAAAGAAGCTCTCTGTGAATCTGCTTTTTGCTGTGTTTATTCATCTCACATAGATAAAACTTTCTTTATGTTATGCAGTTTGGAAACTGCGTTATCGACAGATCCACGATGGGATAATCGAAAGCTCTTTCAGGCCTATGGTGAAAAAGGAAATATATTCAGATAAAAACTGGAGAGAAGCATTCTGAGAAACTCAGAAGGACATTTGGGAA
>NW_012109463.1:412526-413173 GCF_000951045.1 Mandrillus leucophaeus | reverse complement strand
GTCACCATCATCAAAGACCAGAGGCAGATAAAACCACAAAGATGGGGAAAAAGCAGGGCAGAAAAGCTGGATATTCAAAAATTAAGAGCGTATCTCCCCCTGCAAAGGAGCGCAGCTCATCACCAGCAACGTATCAAAGCTGGACGGAGAATGACCTTGATGAGATGAGAGAAGAAGGCTTCAGTCCATCAAACCTCTCAGAGCTAGAGGAGGAATTACGTACCTAGCGCAAAGAAACTAAAAATCTTGAAAAAAAGTGGAAGAATTGATGGCTAGAGTAATTAATGCAGAGAAGGTCATAAACGAAATGAAAGACATGAAAACCGTGACATGAGAAATACGTGACAAATGCACAAGCTTCAGTAACCGACTCGATCAACTGGAAGAAAGAGTACCAGCGATTGAGGATCAAATGAGTGAAATGAAGTGAGAAGAGAAACCAAAAGAAAAAAGAAGAAAAAGAAATGAACAAAGCCTGCAAGAAGTATGGGATTATGTAAAGAGACCAAATCTACGTCTGATTGGCGTGGCTGAAAGTGAGGGGGAAAATGGAACCAAGTTGGAAAACACTCTTCAGTATATCATACAGGAGAACGTCCCCAACCTAGTAGGGCAGGCCAACATTCAAATCCAGGAAATACAGAGAA
>NW_012109463.1:390447-411421 GCF_000951045.1 Mandrillus leucophaeus | reverse complement strand
AGGGGAACATCACACACCGGGGCCTATCATGGGGAGGGGGGAAGGAGGAGGGATTGCATTGGGTGTTATACCTGATGTAAATGACGAGTTGATGGGTGCTGACGAGTTGATGGGTGCAGCACACTAACATGGCATAAGTATACATATGTAACAAACCTGCACGTTATGCACATGTACCCTAGAACTTAAAGTATAATAATAAAAAATAAATAAATAAATAAAACAAATAAAAAATACATAAAAAATTTTAAAAAGTTAAAAAAAAAAAAAGAAAACCACTCAAAGGAAAGGAAGGCTTAACTGAACGAGAGGATTTAAGATGACACAGAGCAGTTTCACAGAAAGATTCCTTGTGGATTGTACCTGAGGATATTTCCTTCTCCATATTCTAAAGAACATTCCCAAATATTCTTCCTCAAGATTCCACTAAAACAGTGATTTCAAACTGCTCAATCTAAAGAACGGTCTAACACTATGACATGAATACACACATCACAAAGCAGTTGCTTAGAAAACTTCTCACCACTTTTCATCAGAAGACATTTCCTTTCTCACCACAAGCCTCCTGGTGCCACTTAATATCCCCCACAGATTCCTCAAAGACAGAGTTTCTAAAGTGGACAACATGGAGTAAACTTTACATCTGTGAATTGAATGCACATATCTGAGAACAGTTTCTTGGAACGCTTCTTTCTGGGTTTTATTTGAGGATATTTCACTTTTCGACATGGTATTCAATGAGCTCCAAAATATCAGTTTTTCAGTTTTACAAGAACAGTGCTCAAAAACTGCCTTGTGAGAAAAGAGGTATAATTCCCTGAGTGGAATGCACATATCACAAAGCATTTTCTCAGAAAGCTTCTCTCCAGATTTTAACTGAAGATATTTCCATTTTCACCATAGTCCTGAATGTGCTCCTGAATGTCTCTTCGGGGATCCATCCATGACAGAGTTACCAAGCTGCATAATGTAAAGAAAGCTTTATCTACGTGAGATGAATAAACATAGCAAAAGTAGATTCACAGAAAGCTTCTTTCCAGTTTTCATCTGAAAATATTTCCTTTTTCAATATAGTCATGAATGTGCTCCTGAATGTCCCTTCACGGATCCTTCCATGACAGAATTTCCAAGCTGTGTACTGTAAAGAAAGCTTTATCTATGTGAGATGAATACGTATATCACAGAGGAGTTTCACAGAATGCTTCTTTCCAGTTTTTGTCTGAGGGTATTTCCCTTTTCACAATAGGCATCAATATGCTACTGGATATCCCTTGGTAAATATTTCCCCAAAATTGTTTCCCTGATGCTGTATGAGAAGAGAAGTATAACACTGTGAGTGGAATGTACAAGTCACAAAGCAGTTCCTCGGAAAACTTCTCTCCAGTTTCGGTCTGAACATATTTCCTTTTTCACTGTGAGCCTCAAAGTGCTCCCGCATATCCATTCACATGCTAAACATAAACAGTGTCAGAAAACTGCTTAATGAAAAGAGAAGCTTCATTGAGTGAATAGAATTCACACGACACATAGCAGATTAAGAGAAAAGTTCCTTCTGGTTTTTATCTGAGGATATTTCTTTCTCCATATTCTAAAGAGCGTTCCCAAATGTCCTTCCTCAGATACCACAAAAACAGTCATTTCAAACTGCTCAATCCAAAGAATGATTTAACTCTATGAGATGAATACACTCATCACAAAGCAGTTGCTCAGAAAGCTTCTCTCTAATTTTCAACTGAAGATGTTTCCTTGCTCACCACAGGCCTCCGGATGCCACTTAATATGCCTTCCCAGAATCCTCAAAGACAGACTTTCCAAACTGGGAAATGTAGAGTAAGCTTTAACTCTGTGAAATGAATTACGTAACAGAGAGCAGTTCCTTGATATGCTTCTTTGTGGGTTTTATTTGAGGATATTTCACTTATCGCCATAGTCTTCAATGGTCTTCAAGATATCACGTTTTCGGTTTTACAGGAACAGTGTTCAAACACAGCCTTATGATAAAAGAGGTATAACTCTCTGAGTGGAATGCACACATCACAAAGCAGTTTCTCAGAAAGCTTCTCTCTGGTTTTTATTTGAAGATATTTTCATTTTCACCATAGTGCTGAATGTGCTCCCTATTGTCCCTTTGCGGATCCGTCCATCACAGAGTTTCCAAACTGCATTATATAAAGAATGTGTTATCTATGTGAGATGAATAAACATATCTATCACAAAACAGTTTCACAGAAAGCTTCTTTCCAGTTTTTGTTTGAGCATATTTCCTTTTTCACCATACCCATCCATGTACTCCCGAGTGTCCCTTAGTTCCTTTTTCTCCAAAAGTGATTTCCCAATCCTCTATGAGTAGAAAGGTATAACTCTGTGAGTGAAATACATACATTACAAAGCAACTCTTCGGAGAGCTTCTCTCCAGTTTCTATCTGAACATATTTCTGTTTTCACTATAAACCTCAAAGTGCTCCCGAATATGCCTTCACAGACTAAACAAAAACAATGGTACAATACTGCTCAATGAAAAGTAAAGTTTAACTGTGTAAGTGGAATTCACACGATCCAGAGCAGTTTCACAGATAGCTTACTTCTGATTTTTATCTGAGGGTATTTCTTTTTCAACATATTCTAAAGAGCGTTCCCAAATGTCCTGTCTCAGGTTCCGCAGAAAGAGTGATTTCAAACTGCTCAATCCAAAGAATGATTTAACTGTATGAGAGGAAAATACACATCACAGGCAGTTGCTCAGAAATCTTCTTTGCAGTTTTCAATGGAAGAGATTTCCTTGTTTGCCACAGGCCTCCAGTGGCCACTTAATATCCATTCACAGAATCCTCAAAGACAGACTTTCCAAACCGGGAAATGTAGAGAAAGCTTTAACTCTGTGAAATGAATGGACATGTCAGAGAGCAGTTTCTTGGAATGCTTCTTTCTGGGTTTGATTATACGACATTTCACCCTCACCATAGTCTTCAAAGTGCTCCGAATATAACTTTTTTAATTTTACAGGAACACTGTTGAAACATTGCCTTATGAGAAAAAGGGTGTAATTCCCTGAGTGGAATGCACACATCACAAAGCAGATTCACAGGAAGCTTCTTTCCAGTTTTTATCTGAAGATATTTCCTTTTTCACCATAGTCCTGAATGTGCACCCGAATGTCCCTTCGTGGATCCGTCCATGACAGGGTTTCCAAGCTGTGTAATGTAATGAAAGCTTTACCTATGTGAGATGAATACACATATCACAGAGCAGTTTCATAGAAAGCTTCTTTCCAGTTTTTGTCTGAGGCTATTTCCTTTTCACCATAGGCATCAACACGCTCCCGAATATCACTTGGTACCTTTTTCTCCAAAAGGGTTTCCCCGATGCTGTATAAGAAGAGAGGTACAACCTGTGATTGAAATGCACACGTCACAAAGCAGTTTCTTGGAAAGCTTCTCTCCAGTTTCGGTCTGAGCATATTTCATTTTTCAACAAAAGCCTCAAAGAACTCCCGAATATCCCTTCATACACTAAAACAAACAGCGTTAGAAAACTGCACAATGAAAAGAGAGGCTTAACTGAGCGAGCATAAATAACATACACAGAGCAATTTCACAGAAAGATTCCTTCTGGATTTTACCTGAGGATATTTCTTTCTCCATATTCTAAGGTGCGCTCCCAAATGTCCTTTCTCAGATTCCACAAAAACAGTGATTTCACACTGCTCAATCCAAAGAATGGTTTTACTGTATAAGACGAATACACACATCCCAAGCAGTTGCTCAGAAAGCTTCTCTCCAGTTTTCATCAGAAGACGTTTCCTCACTCACCACAATCCTCAGGGTGACACTTAATATCCCTTCACATATAACTCAAAGATGGAGTTTCCAAACTGGGCAATGTAGAGTAAGCTTTAACTCTCTGAAATGAACGCACATATCAGAGAGCAGTTTCTTGATACACTTCTCTCTGGGTTTTATTTAAGGATATTTCACTTTTTGCCATAGTCTTCAATGTGCTCCCAAATATCACCTTTTTGGTTTTGTACTAACAGTGTTCAAACACTACCTTATGAGAAAAGAGGTAAAACTCCCTGAGTGGAATGCACACATCACAAAGCAGTTTCTCCGAAAGCTTCACTCCAGTTTTTGTCTGTAGATATTTCCTATTTCACGATAGGCCTGAATGTGCTGCCGAAGGTCCCTTCGGGAATCTGTCCATGACGTCGTTTCAAAACTGTGTAATAGAAAGAAAGTTTTATCTATGTGAGATGAATAAACATATCTATCACAAAGCAGTTTCACTGAAAGCTTCGTTCCAGTTTTTGTCTGAGGATATTTCCTTTTTCACCATAGCGATCCATATACTCCCAAAGGTCCCCTGGTAGCTTTTTCTCCAAAAGGAATTTCCCAATTCTCTTTAATAAGTGACGTATAACTCTCTGAGTGGAAGGCACATGTCACAAAGCAGCTCCTTGGAAATCTTCTCTCCAGTTTCTATCTGAAGATATTTTCTTTTTCACCATAAGCCTCAAAGCGCTACCGAGTATCCCCTAGCTGACTAAACTAAAACAGTGTTAGAATACTGCTCAATGAAACAGAAGTTTAACTCAGTGAGAGGAATTCAGACGACACATAACAGTTTCACAGAAAGCTTTCTTCTGGTTTTTATGTGAGAATACTTCTTTCTCCATATTGTAAAGAGCATTCCGAAATGTCCTTCCTCAAATTCCAGAGAAACAGTGATTTCAAACTGCTTAATCCAAGGAATGATTTAACTCTATGAGATGAATACACACTTCACAAAGCAGTTGCTCAGAAAGCTTC
The DNA here is from genome assembly GCF_000951045.1 of Mandrillus leucophaeus. Taxonomy (NCBI): domain Eukaryota; kingdom Metazoa; phylum Chordata; class Mammalia; order Primates; family Cercopithecidae; genus Mandrillus; species Mandrillus leucophaeus. The sequence goes on along the minus strand of NW_012109463.1, from coordinate 406,616 downwards.
TCTCCAGTTTTCACCGCAGACATTTCCTTGCTCACCACAGGCCTCCAGGTGCCACTTAATATCCTTTGGCAGATTCCTCAAAGACAGAGTTTCCAAACTGGGCAATATAGTGTAAGCTTAACTCTGTGTAATGAATGCACATTGTCTATTTTTTATCGTATGGAAGCCTACGTGGACAAAGGAAATATCCTCAAATAAAAACCAAAAAAAATCTTTCTGAGAAACTTCTTTGTGTTGTGTGAATTCACCTCACAAAATTACACCTTTCTCTTCATGAAAGAATTTGCTAACACTGTGTTTGTGTAATCTGCAAAGTGATATTTGGGAGTGCCCTGAGGCATATTGTGAAAAAGGTAATAACCTCAGATGAAAAGCAGAAAGAAGGTTTCTGAGAAAATGTTCTCTGATATGTGAATTAGTCTCACAGAGTTACACTTTCTATTCATGCAGCAGTCTGTTACCAATGTTTTTGGGGAACATGAGAATTGATATTTTTTATCGCTTTGAAGAATATGCAGACGAAGGACATATGCTCAAATAAAAACTAGAAACAAGCGTTCGGAGACATTGCTTGCGATCTGTGAATTCACCTCACAGAATTATGCCTTTCTCTTCGTGAAGAGTTTGCTTACACTGTGTTCCCCCAATCTGCAAAGTGATATTTGGCAGTGCACTGAGGCATATGGTGAAAAAGGAAATATCTTCAGATGAAAACTAGAAAGAAGGTTTCTGAGAAACTTTTCTCTGATGTGTGAATTCGTCTCACAGTGTTACACTTTTTTTCCTGCAGCAGTCTGTTACTACTCTTTTTCAGGAATCTGAAAAGGGATAATTTTTTATCGCATTGAAGCCTATGAAGGAAAAGAAAGTATCCTCAAATGAAAGTTAGTTAAAAGCTTTCTGGAAAACATCTCTGTGATGTGTGAATTCATCCCAATGAGATACACCTTCCTCTTCATGAAACAGTTTCTATGACGGTTTTTGTGGAATCTGCAAAAGGATATTTGCAAGCGCATAGAGGCATAAATTGCAAAAGAAAATATCCTCAGATGGAAAACAGAAAGAAGTTTTCTGAGAAACTGATTTCTGATGTGTGAATTCATCTCACAGAGTTAATCATTCATTTCATGGAGCAGTCTGTTACCATTGATTTTGGGGAATCTCAGAAATGATATTTTGGATTGCATTGAAGTCTACTTGAACAAAGGAAATATCTTCAAATAAAAACGAGAAAGAAGCTTTCTGAGAAACATCTTTATTATAAGTGAATTCACCTAACAGAATAACACCTTTCTCTTCATGCAGGAGTTTGCTAACAGTGTGTTTGTGTAATCTGCAATATGATATTTGGGAGTGCACTGAGGCATATGGTGAAAAAGGAATTATCCTCAGATGAATAGTAGAAAGAAGGTTTCTGAGAAACTGTTCTCCGATGTGTGAATTCGTCTCACAGAGTTACACTTTCTTTTCCTGGAACAGTCTGTTACCATTCTTTTTGGAGAAACTGAAAAGAGATTTTTTTTATTGCAGTGAAGCCTAAGATGACAAAAGAAGTATCCTCAAATGCAAGTTAGAAAAAAGCTTTCTGGGAAACTTTTCTGTGAGGTGTGAATTCATCCCCCCAAAAAAAACACCTTCCTCTTCATGAAGTAGTTTGCTACCACTGTCTTTGTGGAAACTGCAAAAGGGTATTTGGGAGCATATAGAGGCATAAGGTAAAAAAGGAAACATCCTCAGATGAAAATCAGAAAGAAGCTTTCAGAAAGTGATTTCTGATGTGTGATTTCATCTCACAGAGTTAAACATTCGTTTCATGGAGTAGTCTGTTACCAGTGTTCTTGGGGAATCCCAGAAATGATATTCTGGATCCATTTGAAGCCTATGCTGACAAAGGAAATATCCTCAAATAAAAACTAGAAAGAAGCTTTCTGAGAAACATCCTTATTATGTGTGTTTCAACCTCACAGAATTACAACTCTCTTTTCAGAAATGAGTTTGCTAAAACTGTGTTCGGTAAACTGCAAAGTGATATTTGGTAGTGCACTGAGGCCTATGGTGAAAAAGGAAATATCCTCAGATGAAAACTAGAAAGGAGGTTTCTGAGAAGCTGCTCTCTGATGGAGTAATATTTCAGAGTGCACTGAGGCACATGGTGAAAAAGGAAATATCCTCAAATGAAAAGTAGAAAGAAGATTTCTGAGAAACTGTTCTCGGATGTGTCAATTCGTCTCAAACAGTTACACTTTCTTTTACTGGAGCAGTCTGTTACCACAGTTTTTGGGAAACTGAGAAGTGATTTTTTTTTTATCAGATTGAAGCATACGTGGACAAGGGACATATCCTCAAGTAAAAACTAGAAAGACGTGCTGAGAAACTTCTTTGTGATGTATTAATTCACCTCACAGAATTACACCTTTCTCTTCATGAAGGAGTGTGCTATTACTGTGTTCCTGTAATCTGCAAAGTGATATTTGGGAGTGCACTGAGGCATATGGTGAAAAAGGAAATATCCTCAGATGAAAACTAGAAAGAAGGTTTCTGAGAAACTGGTCTTTGATGTGTGATTTCAATTCAGAGAGTTACACTTCCTATTCATGGAACAGTCTGTTACCACTGTTTTTGGGGAACCTGAGAAGTGATATTTTTATCGCATTGAAGCCTATGCAGACAAAGGAAATATTCTCAAATAAAACTACAAAGAAGCTGTCTGAGAAACTCTTTTGTGATGTGTGAATTCACCTCACAGAATTACACCTTTCTCTTTATGAAGGAGTGTGCTAACACTGTGTTCCTGTAATCTGCAAAGTGATATTTGGGAGTACACTGAGGCATGTGGTGTAAAAGGAAATATCCTCAGATGAAAACTAGAAATAAGTTTTCTGAGAAACTGTTCTCTGATATGTGAATTCATCTCACAGAGTTACACTTTCTTTTCCTGGAACAATCTGTTACCACTGTTTTTGGGGAACCTGAGAAATGATAATTTTATCGCCCTGAAGTCTACGTGGACAAAGGAAATATCCTCAAATAAAAATGAGAAACAAGCTTTCTGAGAAACTTCTTTGTGATGTGTGAATTCACCTCACAGAACTGCATCTTTCTCTTCATGAAGGAGTTTGCTAACACTGTGTTTCTGTTGTCTGCAAAGTGATATTTGGGAGTGCACTGAGGCTTATGGTGAAAAAGGAAATATCCTCAGATGAAAAGTAGAAAGAAGATTTCTGAGAAACTGTTCTCTGATGTGTGAATTAGTCTCAGAGAGTTACAGTTTCTTTTACTGGAGCAGTCTCTTATCACTCTTTTTTTGGGAATCTGAGAAGTGATATTTTTTATCACATTGATGCCTACGTGGATAAAGGACATATCCTCAAATAAAAACTAGAAAGAAGCTTTCAGAGAAACTTCTTTGTGATGTGTGAATTCATCTCAGAAAATTTCACCTTTCTCTTCATGAAGGAGTTTGCTAACACTGTGTTCCTGTAGTCTACAATGTGATATTTGGGGGTGCACTGAGGCATACGGTGAAAAAGAAAATATCCTCAGATGCAAACTAGAATGGTTTCTGAGAAACTGTTCTGTGATGTGTGAATTCTTCTTACACAGTTACACTTTCTTTTCCTGGAGTCGTCTGTTAACACTGTTTATGCGGCATCTGAGAAGTGATATTTTTTATCGCATTGAAGCCTACGTGTACAAAGGACATATCCTCAAATAAAAACGAGAAAGAAGCTTTCTGAGAAACATCTTTGTTATGTGTGAATTCGACTCACAGAGTTACATCTTTGTCTTCATGAAGGTGTTTGCTAACACTGTGTTTCTGTAACCTGCAAACTGATATTTGGAAGTGCACTGAGGCATATGGTGAAAAAGGAAATATCCTCAGATGAAAACTAAAAAGAAGGTTTCTGAGAAACTGTTCTCTGATGTGTGAATTCGACTCACAAAGTTACACTTTCTTTTCATGGATCAGTCTATTACCACTGTTTTTGGGGAACCTGAGAAGTGATATTTTTATCGCATTGAAGCCTACACGGACAAAGGACATATCCTCAAATAAAAACTGGAAAGAAGCTTTCTGAGAAACTTCTTTGTGATGTGTGAATTCACCTCACAGAATTACTGCTTTCTCTTCATGAAGGAGTTTGATAACGCTGTGTTCCTGTAATCTGCAAAGTGATATTTGGGAGTGCACTGAGGCATATGATGAAAAAGGAAATATCCTCAGATGAAAACTAGGAAGAAGATTTGTGATAAACTGTTCTCTTATGTGTGAATTCATCTCACACAGTTACATTTTCTTTTCCTGGAGCAGTCTGTTACCACTCTTTCTGGGGAATCTGAAAAGGGATATTTTTTATCGCATTGAAGCCTAAGAAGAAAAAGAAAGTATCCTCAAATGAATGTTAGAAAAAAGCTTTCTGGGAAACTTCTCTGTGAAGTGTGAATCCATCCCAATGAAATACACCTTCCTCTTCATGATGCAGTTTGCTACCATGGTTTTCGTGGAATCTGCAAGAGGATATTTGGGAGCACGTAGAAGCATAAGGTGCAAAAGAAAATATCCTCAGATGAAAACCAGAAAGAAGCTTTCGGAGAAACTGATTTCTGAGGTGTGAATTCATCTCACAGAGCTAAACATTCGTTTCATGGTGCAGTCTGTTACCAGTGTTTGTGGGGAATCTCAGAAATGATATTTTGGATCGCATTGAAGCCTATGCTGACAAAGGAAATATCCTCAAATAAAAATGAGAAAGAAGCTTTCTGAGAAACATCTTTATTTAGTGTGAATTCACCTCACTGGATTGCACCTTTGTCTTCATGAAGGAGTTGGCTAACACTGTGTTCCTGTAATCTGGAAAGTTATTTTTGGGAGTGTAGAGGACTACGTACTTGCAAATGAGACGTTCCCGATAAGTCCTGCTCTTGCAAAGGAAGCAGTGTGTTCCTTCCCTTTAAAGAGGGAGGACAAAGGAGCCGGCTGCAAACAGCAGACCCTGGGGTCTTGTTTATGTGTAAACATCTAGAAAATCCAGAATGTCAGGGAAAGGTCAGAAAAACAACAACGTGTCTTGTGACTTGGCAACATTCCACAAACGACTGTATAAAATAAAGCTGAGTGTGCCATTTGAGGCAGCCGCCGTGTTTGTCTTGTCTTGTGTTGTCTTGTGTGTTCATTCCTTTGTTTAGGAAACACGCGGACCGCAACATCTGGCGCAGCGAGCAGGGTCCGTGGCTCCATGAGAGCAAGGAACCGGAGGGGGCACACCCCAGGCAGGTAAATAAAGAAAGGGGGACCCACGGGAAAATTATGGGGAATTCCCCTCTCTGGCCTCTGAATATTTTTGGTTACTCCAGGGACTGTTGATGTCTATAGGAGTAGAAGTTAGTTAACGAACATAAGACTTTGAAGCGATTGTTTGCCCATGTTGAACAACATTGCTATTGGCTTCAATATCAAACCAAAGTGCAGTTAAATCGAAAGGAATGGTTACAAGTGGTTAAAGTCCTGTGTCGAGCTCATCAAAGAAGGCAAATGATGCCTCTGACTTTGTGGACATTGTGTACTTCCATTACTCAGGCATTAGAATTACTTGAAACTGACTCAGAGCACGGCAATACTGCTACAGGAATTGAGGCATCTAAAGCTTTAGAGAGGAATGATCCTAGAGAGGAACATATTTGCCCCGGTTGTTGAGGACAAGGAATTTGAAAAAGAGCTAATGCTTCCTTCATCTGAAGAAATTCTGTTTTGCAGCGCATTTTAGAGATGTTACAACAGTTGTTAAAATTGCAAGGTACCACTGCTCCTGTTTCTCCTATCTCTCCGCCATGAGCCTTCCCTGTTACCTTCCCTTCTGCTCCTTTGGAAAAGGATTTCCCTTTGCCTCCACCTCCAACCACTTTGCCTATGTCAGGTCACGTTTTCTCTATGCTTCTTCCTCCTGTAGGAGAAAAGAAGGAATCGAAGCAAAAGGATGATTTCGAGGAATTAGATTTATTCCCAATAACATGGGCTGCTTTCGGCCCCAATGCTCAGTTCCCAAACGGTGGCCAGAATGTGACTTTTACAGCCCTACAATTTAAATTTTTGAAAGAAATGAAAGCTGCAATTTCTAATTATGGACCTCAGTCACCATTTGTTCTTGGCCTTCTAGATTCCTTCTCTTCAGAACATGTGATGATTCCTATTGACTGGGAAACGTTGGGACAGGCTGTCCTTGATCGTTCACAATGGCTTCAATTAAAAAGTTGGTGGTGGGAGGAAGCAAGAGTACAAGCTAAAAAAAAAATGCTACCCAGAATACCCCAGGACCTACTGAAGAGCAGCTTATGGGTTCAAGACAATACGTCACTCTTAATGCTCAGGCAGGCCTAGATGATATTGCTCTCACTCAGATTAAAACCTTGTTTATAAAAGCATGGACTAAGGTTGAAATAGTGGTTAAAACTTCTTTATCTCTTGTAAAGATCCTACAAGGAGTCACTGAGCCGTATAGTAGCCCGTCTTCAAGATGCTGTATTAAAGACTGTAGGTTCAGGCCCTGCTGCTAAAATTCTTTTGGATACTGTGGCTTTTGAGACTGCTAATCCCGAGTGCCAAAAATTGCTGCCTCCTCCAAAAGCTAGTGAAGCTGATTTAGCTGAATACATTTGGGCTTGTGGAGGTGTTGGAGGAGCTATTTACAATGCTCAGTTGTTTGCTGGGGCACTTTCTAAGGCTTTAAAAGGCAATTCTAAGCAAGGTATATGCTATCAATGTAGGAAACCCGGTCATTTTAAAAAGGAATGCTGAAAAAATTAGGCTCTTTTGCTCTAAAAGCAAAAAGGATATGTGTAAATGATGTGGCAAGAATTGACATTGGACTAATGAATGCCATTCAAAAACTGATAAAAGTGGGAATATATTGTCACCCCTCTCGGGAAACGGGAGCCGGGGCCCACAGGCTTGGGGCCCCAACAACTACAATGCAGACCTACCCCAGTACCCAGTGAGCAGTGGCTTGCAACATCAAGGAATGACCTCGAGTCCTCCTTAAAGACACCTTACCCTACTCCAGTTTCTCAGCTTTATGCTGCCACTAAGCAGAGTGCTGCTGCTGACCTAGCTATTGTCCAACCTTATACTTTATCTCCTAATGGAGGAATATGTAAGTTGGCTACCGGAGTGTGTGGTCCTTTGTCAAAGGGACATGTAGAATTTTTACTAGGTTGAAGCAGTAGCGCTATGCAGGGGTTAATGGCGGTCCCAGGAATTATTGATCCTGATTTTACTGATGAAATCCTTATTATGGTACAAATCTCACAATTTATGTGCCTAGAGGCAGGGGAACGTATTGCACAATTGCTTTTACTGCCTTTTTTTTCCTTTCTTATCTAGAGATGTGTCTCGTCAAGGAAGTTTCGGTAGTACTGGTAAAACTGTTTTCTGGGAAACTTTAGTTTCTAATAAAAAACCTTTATGTTCATTGCAAATTAATGGGACACTTTTTGAGGGATTAGTTGATACAGGAGCAGATGTATCTATTATATGTTTGGCTCAATGGCCTGATCATTGGAAAAAGAAACAAGTATCAGTTACTCTATCCGGCCTAGGTACTGCTTCTATAGTCTACCAAAGTGTCAAGCCCCTGAGCTGTGTACGACCTGAAGGACAACAAGGAAAAGTGTTCTTTTACATTGTTCCCATTAATATTAACTTTTGGGGCCATAATATTTTACAACGATTTGGTGCCTTTTTAAGCATTCCTCATATTTCTTCAGCTGCCATAAATATGATGTTCAAAATGGGCTACAATCCTTTAAACACTTAGCCACTGTCCAAAAGCCTCAAGCTTTACAATTAAAGTGTAAAAGTACAACTCCTGTTTGGGTGGCACAGTGGCCATTATCTAAAGAAAAACTTAAGGCTTTAAAGAATTTAGTTAAGGAACAATTGGCTGAGGGGCATATTGAACCAATTACTTCTGCATGGAATTCCTCTGTGTTTGTCTCGTCAAAAAAAAAAAAAAAAAAAAAAAAGGGAAAATGGCACTTATTAACTGGTCTTAGAACTGTAAGTGCTTGTATTCAACCTATGGGGACTTTATCCCCTTTTGCAAAAGAAAAATTGTCATTTGTAGAAAATAAAATTAGTGAAATTCACCTTGATTATATTGTACTCAGTCTTCCACTTTCGTTGTGTCTTTTTCATACTCCCCATTCGCCAACGGTCGTTTTACACCAAGATAATAATATTCTGGAGTGGCTGTTTTTGGCTAATAAAGCGATTAAAAAATTCAACCATATACTGATAAACTGGCTAAATTAACTATTAAAGGACGACATCGAGCTCATCAGTTGCTTGGTGCTGACCCCATAAAAATTATTATCTGATTATCTACTCAACACATTGAATCTCTGTTGGAAATTCATAAGGGTTGACAAGTGGCTTGTACTGAGTATACTGCTTCTGTTTCTCAAAATAAATTATTTGCTTTTCTGCAACAATATTCTTTACTGCCATATAATCCTATCTCTTACAATCCAGGTAAAGGTCCCACTTTTTTAACTGATGCTTCAAGCAATGGAAAGGCTGGATACTGGACTTCAGACAATTCAAAAATTTCTCACTATCCATTTGAATCAGTACAACAAGGAGAACTTTTTGCCATTCTTATGGTTCTACAAGACTGGCCTATATGTAACTAAATATATTTCTCAGACTTCTTTACCATTATTTCTTCAAATCCCTTTAGAAAAATTATTTTCTTTATTATTTGTAACTCTTACTTCCCGCACTACCCCCCTTTTTTATCACTCATATTCGTTCTCATTCAGCTTTGCCAGGACCTTTATCTTTTGGCAATAGTCAGATTGATTCTATACTTGTTGTCAGTGTCCAACGGGCTCAGAATGAGCACCAACTACAACATACTAATAGTTTAGGATTACAACGGCGATTTTCTATAACACGCTGACAAGCCCGAGCTATTGTCAGTGCCTAGTCACCTTGTGCTCCTATTATTGCACCTTTTTTAAGTCCAGGTATTAATCCTCAAGGCATTCAACAAAATCATATTTGGCAAATGGATGTAACTATGTTCCTTCCTTTGGTCGTTTAAAATATGTTCATCATACTATTGATATGTGGTCACATTTCCAGTGGGCTACGACCTTCTGAAAAGGCTGACTCTGTTATTACTCATTTACTTACTTGCTTTGCAGTTATGGGAGTCCCTGCTGAATTAAAAACTGTTAATGCCCCTGCTTATTGCTCTCGTAAATTGGGTGCCTTCCTCTCTTTATACCATATTCATCATTCCACTGGTATTCCATTTAACAGTCAAGGTCAAGCAATTATTGAAAGAGCCAATGCTACCTTAAAATTACAACTTTTAAAACTAAAAGGGGGAGATGGACGAGATTTCCCAAAATAATCAAATTCTGAAAGCCCTTTTTACTTTAAATTTTCTCAACCATTGGCGCCAATTACAGCAGTCTGCAGTGGTGAAACATTTTCAACAGCCTTACAAAAGCCACAAAACAGTAATCTGTGGGTGTATTATCCTTCATTACAAGGGAAATATTTAAAAGGAAAAGTTTTACAATGGGACCGAGGCTATGCTCTTGTCCATACAGGTGCCGGAGACGAGTGGTTTCCATCTCGACGGTTGAAACAGTGCCATGGCGAAGAGGAGCCGATCCGAAGAGTTCCTTAAGGAATTCCAGGAGCTAAATCTGAGTGCTCAGAGAAAATTCACCTCCGGAACTCGATGTGCGGAGCCCCCGACATGGGGACAACTTAAAAAGTTAACTCAAGAAGCTGAAGGGGCTGTTCAACAAGCTGGGCAGCCCAAAATCCCACTGACTTTATTCCTGGCTATGCTGGGTGTAGTAAATTGTCAGGTAACAGCTGGAGAATTTACATACTGGGCTTCTATTCCTTTTCCACCCTTATATCAAGGTGTGGCCTGGGGAGACAGAGAAGTCCCAGTATTTACTAATGATGCTGCTTGGATGCCATCACCTTTTTTAAACCAGGATCCTGAATTAAACATTGGTACAGTAAATAGTTCATGTCAATTTGGGGTTGAAGGGTTACCTATATGTCTTGGGGGTAGTCCACATTGTCTGCATCTTTCTCATGAGGCTTGGGCTGTTCGCTATAACCATAGTCATATCTCTGCCTTTACTATCATTATTGTGGCTCAAAGTTTTAAGTATAATCATACTGCAGTACTTAATGAAACTCTGCCAAGTACATTATCTTTATGCCCTATCCCTGATGTGTCCAGAGGTGTTTCCCAAGTAGAGTGGACTAGATGTAGAAGTAGTGGGTCACGATTGTTGTTAGAAGTAAAAAGGAAGAGTCATAAATACCTTGTTACCGATTGGAGTGTACATGGAGATTTTCAGACTAAATTCAGCCATGTCAACCTGCGTTGGCATAAAGGTAATCACAGCATTTCTGCAGATGGCAATGAAACTATTATTTGGCATGATGGTGGTCTATCACCCCCTATGCCACATTTGGCTAATAACTCACAAATACAAGGTCATATTTAGAAGTTGCTAGTTGCTGGTAAACCAATGTTCACTTTCACGGGAAACATGTCCTTAAATCTTACTAATATTGCCAACCCTTTCCATATATCTTTGCATCGAAATAGTTCTAGATATGTTATTGCATGTGTAAGAAAGCCTTACCTGTTGTTGACAGGGATTTTTAAATGGGATAATAATACAGGGGTAGTTTACTGTACAAACAATTGTACATTCTTAAGCTGTATAAATACTACTTGGTGGAATAATAATTGGAATGAGTCTCATTCTGATTTATATATACTAAGAGCCAGAAAAGAAACCTGGCTACCTGTAAACTTAACACGTACTTGGAGTGAATCTGCTAGGGTTACTCAAATTTACAAGGTTATGCTAGTCTTGTCCACCGCAGTCAGAGGATGGTTGGAATTGTCATGACCGTGGTGATAGGACTTGTAGCAATTGCTTCCACTGTCACTGTTGCTAGGTTAGCTCTACACCAGAGTATACAAAATGCAGAATTTGTGCAACAATGGCATGAACAATCACATTTGTTGTGCCACCAGCAACGATCAGCTAACAGTGTTGAATACCCGAGCTTTGTTGAAATGTGATTGGAACACTACCCAATTTTGTATTACTCCTGTTCCTTTTAACAGCACTGTACATAATTGGACTGAGATAAAGAGACTTTTAATTGGTCATAATAATCTTCCCCTAGAAATACAAGAGTTAAAACACAACATTTCTGAAACATTTCACAATAAGTTACCATTGCTGATTGGTGCAGATTTGATGACTGGTATTGTACAAAGTTTGACGTCTTTGAACTCTATGAGCCCTGTAAAAACTTTGCTGACCTCTGTTTCTAGTAATGTATTGATTGTTGTTCTTGCCTTTGTCATTTTCACAGTCTGCTGGAGATGGTGTCAAAGGGAAAACACCGAATCCCAGCGAGCCTAACATGTAATGATGGTTTTAAAAGAAATTCAAACTTGTAAATAGGGGAAGGGGAAATGTAGAGGACTACGTGCTCACAAACAAGACATTCCCGATAAGTCCTGCTCTAGCAAACGAAGCAGGGCTTTCCTTCCCTGTAAACAGGGAGGACAAAGGAGACACCTGCAAACAGCAGACCCTGGGGACTCGTTTGTGTGTAAAAATCTTGAAAATCCAGAAAGGCAGGGAAAGGTCAGAAAAACAATAATGTGAATTGTGATTTGACAACATTCCACAAACGACTGTATGAAATAAAGCAGAGCATGCTATTCGAGGCAGCCACTGTGTTTGTCTTCTCTTGAGTTGTCTTCTGTGTTCATTCCTTTGTTTAGGAAACACGCGGACCCCAACATGGGAGTGCACTGAGGCATATGATGAAAAAGGAAATACCCTCAGATGAAAAGCAGAAAGAAGATTTCTGAGAAACTGTTCACTGATGTGTGAATTAGTCTCACAGAGTTACATTTTCATTCCTGGAGCAGTCTGTTACCACTGTTTTTGGGGAATCTGAGAAGTGATATTTTTTATCACATTGATGCCTACATGGATAAACGACATATCCTCAAATAAAATCTAGAAAGAAGCTTTCTGAGAAACTTCTTTGAGATATGTGAATTCACCTCACAGAATTACACCTTTCTCTTCATGAACCAGTTTGCTAACACTGTGTTCCTGTAATCTGCAAAGTGATATTTGGGAGTACGCTGAGGCATATGGTGAAAAAGGAAATATCCTTAGATGAAAACTACAAAGAAGGTTTCTGAGAAACTGTTCTCTGATGTGTGAATCCGTCTCACAGAGTTACACTTTCCTTTCATGGAGCAGTCTATTACCACTGTTTTTGGGGAACCTGAGAGGTGATATTTTTATCTCATTGAAGCCTATGCGGACAAAGGACATATCCTCAAATAAAAACTACAAAGAAGCTTTCTGAGAAACTTCTTTGTGATGTGTGAATTCACCTCACAGGATTACACCTTTCTCTTCATGAAGGAGTTTGCTAACACTGTGTTCCTGTAATGTGCAAAGTGATATTTGGGAGTGCACTGAGGCAAACGGTGAAAAAGAAAATATCCTCAGACGAAAACTAGAAGGAATGTTTCCGAGAAACCGTTCTCTGAAGTGTGAATTCGTATCACAGAGTTACAGTTTCTTTTCCTAGAGCAGTCGGTTAACACTCTGTTTGGGGAATATGAAAAGGGATATTTTTATCGCATTGAAGCCTAAGTAGAAAAAGGAGGTATCCTCAAATGAAACTTAGAAAAAAGCTTTCTGGGAAACTTCTCTGTGATGTGTGAATTCATCCCAATGAGATACACCTTCCTCTTCATGAAACAGTTTCCTACCACGGTTTTCGTGGAATCTGCAAAAGGATATTTAGGAGCGCATAGAGGCCTAAGGTGCAAAAGGAAGTATCCTCAGATGAAAACCAGAAAGAAGCTTTCTGAGAAACTGATATCTGAAGTGTGAATTCATCTCACAGAGTTAAACATTCGTTTCATGGTGCAGTCTGTTACCAGTGTTTTTGGGAAATTTCAGAAATGATATTTTGGATCTCATTGAAGCCTATGCTGACAAAGGAAATATCCTCAAATAAAAAGGAGAAAGAAGCTTTCTGAGAAACATCTTTATTATGCATGAATTCACCTCACAGAATTACACCTTTGTCTTCATGAAGGAGTTTACTAACAATGTGTCCCTGTAATCTGCAAAGTGATATTTGGGAGTGCACTGAGGCATATGGTGAAAAAGGAAATATCCTCAGAAGAAAACTAGAAACAAGATTTCTGAGAAAATCTTCTGTGAAGTGTTAATTCGTCTCACAGAGTTACAATGTCTTTTCCTGCAGCAGTCTGTTATCACTGTTGTTGGGGAATCTGAGAAGTGATTTTTTTTTATCGCAATGAAGCTTACGCAGACAGAGGAAATATCCTCAAATAAAAACTAGAAAGAAGCTTTCTGAGAAACTTCTTTGTGATGTGTGAATTCATCTCACAGAATTACACCTTTCTCTTCGTGAAGGAGTTTGCTAACACTGTGTTCCTCTAACATGCAAAGTGATATTTTGGAGTGCACTGAGGCATATGCTGAAAAAAGAAATATCTTCAGATGCAAACTAGAAAGAAGGTTTCTGAGAAACTGTTCTCTGATATGTGAATTCGTCTTATGGAGTTACACTTCCTATTCATGGAGCAGTCTGTTACTACTGTTTTTGGGGAACCTCAGAACTGATATTTTTATCGCCCTGAAGCCAACACGGACAAAGGAAATATCCTCAAATAAAAACGAGAAAGAAGCTTTCTGAGAAACTTCTTTGTGATGTGTGAATTCACCTCACAGAATTATACCTTTCTCTTCATGGTGGAGTTTCCTAACACTGTGTTCTTGTAATCTGCAAAGTGATATTGGGAGTGCTCTGAGGCATATGGTGAAAAAGAAAATATCCTCAGACGAATAGTAGAAAGAAAGTTTCTGAGAAACTGTTCACTGATGTGTGAATTCATCTCACAGTGTTACACTTTCTTTTCCTGTACCAGTCTGTTACCACTGTTTTTGGGGAATCTGAAAAGGGATTTTTTTTATCGCATTGAAGCTTAAGAAGACAAAGGAAGTATCTTCAAATGAAAGTTAGAAAAAAGCATTCTGTGGAACTTCTCTGTGATGTGTGAATTCATCCCAATGAAATACACCTTACTCTTCATGAAGCAGTTTGCTACCACTGTCTTCGTGGAATCTGTAAAAGAATATTTGGAAGCACATAGAGGCATAAGATAAAAAAGGAAATATCCTCAGATGAAAACCAAAGAGAAACGTTCTGAGAAACTGATTTCTGATTTGTGAATTGCTCTCACAGAGTTTAGCATTCGTTTCATGAAGCAGTCTGTTACCACTGTTTTTGAGGAATCTCAGAAATGTTATTTTGGATCGCATTGAAGCCTATGCTGATCAAGGAAATATCCTCCAAATAAAAACGAGAAAGAAGCTTTCTGACAAACATCTTTAATTAGTGAGAATTCACCTCACAGAATTACACCTTTCTCTTCATGAAGGAGTTTGCAAACACTGTGTTCCTGTAATCTGTAAAGTGATATTTGGGAGTGCACTGAGGCATATGGTGAAAAAGAAAATATCCTCAGATGAAAAGTAAAAAGAATATTTCTGAGAAACTGTTCTCTGATGTGTGAATTAGTCTCACAGTGTTACAATTTCTTTTCGTGGAGCAGTCTGTTACCATTGTTTTTGGGGAATCTGAGAAGTGATATTATTTATCACTATGGAGCCTACGCAGACAAAGGATATATCCACAAATAAAAATTAGGAAGACGCTTTCTGAGAAACTTCTTTGTGATGCGTGAATTCACCTCACAGATTTAAACCTTTCTCTTCATGAAGGAGTTTCCTAACACTGTGGTCGAGTAATCTGCAAAGTGATATTTGAGAGTGCACTGAGCATATGGTGAAAAAGGAAATATCCTCAGATTAAAACTAGAAAGAAGGTTTCTGAGGAACTGTTCTCTATTGTGTGAATTCGACTCACAGAGTTAAACTTTCTATTCATGGAGCAGTGTGTTACTACTGTTTTGGGGGAACCTCAGAAGTAATATTTTTATTGCATTGAAGCCTACGCGGCAAAGGAAATATATCCAAATAAAAACTAGAAAGAAGATTTCTGATAAATTCTTTGTAATGTGTGAATTCCACTCACATAATTACACCCTTCTCTTCATGAAGAAGTTTGCTAACACTGTGTATGTGTAATCTGCAAAGTGATATTTGGGATTGCACTGAGCCATATGATGAAAAAGGAAATATTCTGAGATGAAAAGTAGAAAGAACATTTCTGAGAAACTGTTCTCTCATGTGTGAATTAGTCTCACAGAGTTACACTTTCTTTTCCTGGAGCAGTCAGTTACCACTGTTTTTGGGGAATCTGAGAAGTGATATTTTTTATCGCATTGAAGCCTACGCAGATAAAGGACATACCCTCAAATAAAAACAAGAAAGAAGCTATCTAAGAAACTTTTTTGTGATGTGTGAGTTCACCACACAGAATTACACCTTTGTCTTCATGAAGGAGTTTGCTAACACTGTGTTCCTGTAATCTGCAAAGTGATATTTGGGAGAGAACAGAGGCATATTGTGAAAAAGGAAATATCCATAGATGAAAACTAGAAAGAAGGTTTCTGAGAAACTGTTGTCTGATATATGAATTCGTCTCACAGAGTTACAGTTTCTTTTCCTGGAGCAGCCTGTTACCACTGTTTTTGAGGAATCTGAGAAGTGATATTTTTATTGCATTGAAGCCTACGCGGTCAAAGGACATATCCTCAAATAAAAACTAAAAAGAAGTTTTCTGAGGAATTTCTTTGTGATGCGTGAATTGACCTCACAAAATTACACCTTTCTCTTCGTGAATGAGTTTGCTAACACTGTGTTCGTGTAATCTGCAAAGTGATATATGGGAGTGCCCTGAGGCATATGGTGAAAAAGGAAATATCCTCAGATGAAAACGAGAAGAAAGGTTTCTGAAAGACTCTTCTCTGATGTGTGAATTCGTCTCACAGAGTTACACTTTCTTTTCCTGCTGCAGTCTGTTACCACTGATTTCGAGGAATCTGAGAAGTGATATTTTTATCGCATTGAAGCCT
>NW_012109463.1:389237-390331 GCF_000951045.1 Mandrillus leucophaeus | reverse complement strand
ATATGGTGAAAAAGGAAATATCCTCAGGTGAAAAAGGGAAGAAGATTTCTGAGAAACTGCTCTCTGAAGTGTGAATTCGTCTCACAGAGTTACCCTTTCTATTCATGGAGCAGTCTGTTACCCCTGATTTTGGGGAATCAGAGAAATGATATTTTTTATCGCATTGAAGCCTAAGTGTAAAAAGGACATATCCTCAAATAAAAACTAGAAAGAACCTTTCTTAGAAACTTCTTTGTGATGTGTGAATTCACCTCACAGAATTACACCTTTCTCTTCATGAAGGAGATTGCTAACACTGTATTCCTGTAATCTGCAAAGTGATATATGGTAGTGCACTGAGGCATATGGTGAAAAAGGAAATATCCTTAGAGGAAAACTAGGAACGTTTCTTAGAAACTGTTCTCTGTTGTGTGAATTTGTCTCACAGAGTTACACTTTCTGTTCTTGCAACAGTCTGGTAACAATGTTTTTGGGCAAACTGATAAGTGATATTTTTATCGCTTTGAAGCCTTCACGGACAAAGGAAATATCTTCAAATAAAAACTACAAAGAGACTTTCTGAGAAACTTCTTTGTGATGTGTGATGTGAATTCACCTCACAGAAAAACATCTTTCTCTTCATGAAGGAGATTTCTAACACTGTGTTTCTGTATTCTCCAAAGTGATATTTGGGAGTTCCCTCAGGCATATGGTGAAAATGGAAATATCCTCAGATGAAAACTAGAAAGAAGATTTCTGAGAAACTGTTCTCTGATGTGTGAATTCGTCTCACAGAGTTACACTTTCTGTTCCTGCAGCAGTCTGGTAAAAACGTTTTTGGGGAACCTGAGAAGTGATATTTTTATCGCATTGAAGCCTATGTGGATAAAGGAAAAAAATTAAAAAGAAGCTTTTCGAGAAACTTTTTGTGATGTGTGAATTCACCTCACAGAATAACAACTTTATCTTCATGAAGGAGATTTCTAACACTGTGTTCCTGTAATTTGCAAAGTGATATTTGGGAGTGCACTGAGGCATATGGTGAAAAAGGAAATATCCTCAGATGAAAACTAGAAAGAAGGTTTCTGAGAGACTGTTCTCTGATGTGTGAATTC
>NW_012109463.1:372674-388752 GCF_000951045.1 Mandrillus leucophaeus | reverse complement strand
GGAGTTTGCTAACACTGTGTTCCTGTAATCTGCAAAGTGATATTTGGGAGTGCACTGAGGCATATGGTGAAAAAGGAAATATCCTCAGGTGAAAAGTGGAAGAAGATTTCTGTGAAACTGTTCTCTGAAGTGTGAATTCGTCTCACAGAGTTGCACTTTCTACTCATGGAGCAGTCTGTTACCACTGTTTTTGGGGAATCTGAGAAGTGATATTTTTTATCGCATTGAAGCCTACGTGTAAAGGGGACATATCCTCAAATAAAAATTAGAAAGAACCTTTCTGAGGTACTTCTTTGTAATGTGTGAATTCACCTCACAGAATTACACCTGTCTCTTCATGAATGAGTTTGCTAACACTGTGTTCCTGTAATCTGAAAAGCGATATTTGGTAGTGCATTGAGGCATATGGTGAAAAAGGAAATATCCTCAGAGGAAAACTAGAAAGATTTCTGAGAAACTGTTCTCTGATGTATGAATTCGTCTCACAGATTTACACTTTCTTTTCCTGCAGCAGTTAGTTACCACTGTATCTTGTTACTCTGAGAAGTGATATTTTTATCGCATTGAAGCCTAAGTGGACAAATGAATTATCCTCAAATAAAAACGAGAAAGAAGCTTTCTGAGAAACTTCTTTGTGATGTGTGAATTCACCTCAGATAATTACACTTTTCTCTTCTTGAAGGAGTTTGCTTACACTGTGTTTCTGTAATCTGCAAAGTGATATTTGGGAGTGCACTGAGTCATATGATGAAAAATGAAATATCCTCAGATGAAAACTAGAAAGAAGGTTTCTGAGAAACTGTTCTCTGATGTGTAAATTCGCTCACAGAGCTACATTTTATTTTCATGGATCAGTCTATTACCACTGTTTTTGGGGAACCTGAGAAGTGATATTTTTATCGCATTGAACCCTATGAGGAAAAAGGACATATCCTCAAATAAAAACTATAAGGAGGCTTTCTGAGAAACTTCTTTGTGATGTGTGAATTCAACTCACAGAATTACACCTTACTCTTGGTGAAGGAGATTGCTAACACTGTGTTCCTGTAATCTGCAACTGATATTTTGTAGTGCAATGAGTCATATGGTGATAAAGGAAATAATCTCAGATGAAAACTAAAAGAAGGTTTCTGAGAAACTGTTCTCTGATGTGTAAATTCGTCTCACAGAGTTACACTTTCTATTCACAGAGCAGTCTGCTATAACTGTTTTTGGGGAACCTGAGAGATGATATTTTTATCGCATTGAAGTGTACGTGAACAAAGGAAATATTCTGAAATAAGAACTACAAAGAAGCTTTCTGAGAAACTTCTTTGTGATGCGTGAATTCATTTCTCAGAATTACACTTTTCTCTTCATGAAGGAGTTTGCTAACACGGTGTTCCTCTAATCTGCAAGTGATATTTGGGAGTGCACTGACTCATGTGGTGAAAATGGAAATATCCTCAGATGAAAACTAGAAAATAGTTTTCTGAGAAACTGTTCTCGGATGTGTGAATTCTTCTCACAGAGCTACACTTTCTATTCATGGAGCAGTCTGTTACCACTGTTTTGGGTAACCTGAGAAGTGATTTTTTATCGCATTGAAGCCTACACGGGCAAAGGACATATCCTTAAATAAAAACTAGAAAGATGCTTTCATAGAAATTTCTTTATGATATGTGAATTCACCTCACAGAATTACACATTTCTCTTCATGAAAGAGTTTGCTAACACTGTGTTCCTGTAATTTGCAAAGTGATATTTGGGAATGCACTGAGACATATGGTGAAAAAGGAAATACCCTCTGATGAAAACTGGAAAGGTTTCAGAGAAACTGTTCTCCGATGTGTGAAATCGTTTCACAGAGTTACACTTTCTAGTCATGGAGCAGTATGTTACCACTCTTTTTGGGAAACCTGAGAAGTGATATTTTTATCGCGTTGAAGCCTATGCGGACAACGGACATATGGTCAATTAAAAACGAGACAGAAGCTTTCTGAGAAACTTCTTTGTGATGTGGGAATTCACCTCACAGAATTACACCTTTTTCTTCATGAACGAGTTTGCTAACATAGTGTTCCTGTAATCTGCAAAGCGATATTTGGAAGTGCACTGAAGCACAGGATGAAAAAGGAAATATCCTCAGATGAAAACTAGAAAGAAGGTTTCTGAGAAAGTGTCGTCTGGTGTGTGAATTCGTCTCACAGAGTTCCACTTTCTTTGCATTCAGCAGTCTGTTACTACTGTTTTTGTTGAATCTGAGAAATAGAATTTTTATTGCATTGAAGCCTATGCCGACAAAGGAAATATCCTCAAATAAAAATGAGAAAGAAGCATTCTGAGAAACTTCTTTCCCAGAATACAAAAGGAAATATCCTCAAATGAAAACTAGAAAGAAGCTTTCTGAGAAACTGTTCTCGGATGTGTGAATTCGTCTCACAGAGTTACACTTCCTTTTTTCTGCAGTAGTCTGTTACCACTGTTTTTGGGGAATCAGAGAAGTGATATTTTTATTGCATTGAAGCCTACACGGACAAAGGAAATATCCTCAAATAAAAACGAGAAAGAAGCTTTCTGAGATACTTCTTTGTGATGTGTGAATTCATCTCACAGAATTACACCTTTCTCTTCATGAAGGAGTTTGCAAACCCTTTGTTCGTGTAATCTGCAAAGTAATATTTGGGAGTGCAATGAGGCACATGGTAAAAAACGAAATATCCACAGATGAAGACTAGAAAGAAGGTTTCTGAGAAACTGTTCTCTGATGTGTGAATTCGTCTCACAGAGTTATACTTCCTTTTCCTGCAGCAGTTTGTTACCACTGTTTTTGGGGAACCTGGGAAGTGATATTGTTTATCGCTTAGAAGAATACACGGACGAACGACATATGCTCAAATAAAAACTAGTAACAAGCTTTCGGAGAAACTTCTTCATGATGTGTGAATTCACCTCATAGAATTACATCTTTCTCTTCATGAAGAATTTTGCTAATGCTGTGTTCCTGTAATCTTCAAAGTGATATTTGGGAATGCGGTGAGACATATGGTAAAAAAGGAAATATCCTCAAATGAAAAGTAGGAAGAAGGTTCCTGAGAAACTGTTCTCTGATGTGTGAATTCTTCTCACAGAGTTACACTTTCTTTTCCTGGAACAGTCTGTTACCCCTGTTTTTGGGGAGTCTGAAAAGTGATACTTTTTATAGCATTGAATCCTACGCGAACAAAGGACATATCCTCAAATAAATACTAGAAAGAAGCTTTCTGACACACTTCTTGGTGATATGTGAATTCAACAAACAGAATTACACATTTCTCTTCATGAAAGAGTTTTCTTAAACTGTGTTCCTGTAATCTGCAACGTGATGTATGTGAGTGCACTGGGGAATAGGGTGAAAAAGGAAATAGCCTCAGATGAAAACGAGAAAGAAGTTTTATGAGAAACTGTTCTCTGAAGTGTGAATTCGTCTCACAGAGTCACACTTTCTTTCCTGCAGCAGTCTATTACCAATCTTTTTGGGGAATCCGAAAAGGGATATTTTTTATCGCATTGAAGCCTAAGAAGAAAAAGGAAGTATCCTCAAATGATAGTTAGAAAAAATCTTTCTGGGAAACTTCTCTGTGATATGTGAATCCATCTCAACGAGATACACCTTTCTCTTCATGAAACAGTTTGCTACCACGGTTTTCGTGGAATCTGCAAAAGGATATTTCAGAGCGCATAGAGGCATAAGGTGCAAATGGAAATATCCTCAGATGAAAACCAGAAAGAAGCCTTTTGAAAAACTGATTTCTGATGTGTGAATTCATCTCACAGAGTTAAACATTCGTTTCATGGTGCAGTCTGTTACCAGTGTTTTTGGGTAATCTCAGAAATGTATTTTGGATCGCATAGAAAGCTATGCTGACAAAGGAAATATTCTCAAATAAAAACAAGAAATTAGCTTTCTGAGAAACATCTTTATAATGTGTGAATTCACCTCACAGTATTACACCTTTCTCTTCGTGAAGGAGTTTTCTAACATTGTGTTCCTGTAATCTGCAAAGTGATATTTGGGAGTGCACTGAGGCATATGGTGAAAAAGGAAATATCCTCAGATGAAAACTTGAATGAAGTTTTCAGAGAAACTCTTCTCTGATATGTGAATTCGTCTCACAGGGTTTTGCTTTCTTTTCCTGGAGCAGTCTGTTACCACTATTTTTGGGGAACCTGAGAAGTGATATTGTTATCACATTGAAGTTTACGCAGACAAAGGCAATATCGTCCAACAAAAACTAGAAAGAAACTTTCTAAGAAACTTCTTTGTGATGTGAGAATTCGCCTCACAGAATTACACCTTTCTATTCATGGAGTTTCCTAACACTGTGTTCGTGTAAACTGCAAAGTGATATTTGGGAATACACTAGTTATATGGTGAAAAAGGAAATATCCTCATATGAAAACTAGAAAGAAGGTTTCTGAGAAACTGTTCTCTGAAGTGTGAATTCGTCTCACAGACATACACTTTCTTTTCATGAAGACTCTATTACCATTGTTTTTGGGGTACCTGAGAAGTGATAATATTATCGCATTGAAGCCCTGGTGGAAAAATTAAATATCCTCAAATAAAAACTACAAAGAAGCTTTCTGAGAAACTTCTTTGTGATCTGTAAATTCATCTCACATATTTACACCTTTCTCTTCATGAAGGAGTTTGCTAACACTGTGTTCATGTAATCTGCAAAGTGATATTTCGGACTGCACTGAGACATGTGGTGAAAAAGGAAATATCCTCAGATGAAAAGGAGAAAGAAGGTTTCTGAGAAACTGTTCTCTGATGTGTGAATTCGTCTCACAGGGTTACTTTTTCTTTTCCGGGAGCAGTCTTTTGCACTCTTTTTGGTGAATGTGAAAAGGGATATTTTTTATCACATTGAAGCCTAAGAAGAAAAAGAAAGTATCCTCAAATGAAGGTTAGAAAAAGCTCTCTGGGAAACTTCTCTGTGATGTGTGAATTCATCCCAATGAGATACACCTTCCTCTTCATGAAACAGTTTCCTACCACGGTTTTCGTGGAATCTGCAAAAGGATATTTGGGAGCGCATAGAGGCCTAAGGTGCAAAAGGAAATATCCTCAGATGCAAACCAGAAAGAAGCTTTCTGAGAAACTGATATCTGAAGTGTGAATTCATCTCACAGAGTTAAACATTCGTTTCATGAATCAGTCTGTTACCAGTGTTTTTGGGGAATCTCAGAAATGATATTTTGTATTGCATTGAAGCCTATACTGACAAAAGAAATGTCCTCAAATAAAAACGAGAAAGAAGCTTTCTGAGAAACATCTTCATTATATGTGAATTCACCTCACAGAATTACACCTTTGTCTTCATGAAGGAGTTTGCTAACACTGTGTTCCTGTAATCTTCAAAGTGATATTTGCGAGTGCACTGAGGCATATGGTGAAAAAGGAAATATTCTCAGATGAAAACTAGGACGAAGGTTTCTGAGAAACTCTTTTCTGATGTCTGAATTCGTCTCACAGAGTTGCACTTTCTATTCAAGGAACAGTCTGTTACAAGTGTTTTTGGGGAATCTGAGAAGTGATTATTTTATTGCATTGAAGCCAATGCGGACAAAGGAAATATCCTCATATAAAAACGAGAAAGAAGCTTTCTGAGAAACTGCTTTGTGATGTGTGAATTTACCTCACAGAATTACACCTTTCTCTTCATGAAGGATTTTCCTAGCACTGTGTTCGTGTAATCTGCAAAGAGATATTTGGGAGTACACTGAGACATATGGTGAAAAAAAATATCCTCAGATGAAAACTAGAAAGAAGTTCTTAGAGAAACTGTTCTCTGATGTGTGAATTCGTCTCACAGAGTTACAATTTCTACTCATGGAGCAGTCTGTTACCACTGTTTTTGGGAAACCTGAGAAGGGATAAATTTTATCACTATGAAGCCTGCTTGAACAAAGGAAATATCCTCAAACAAAAACTAGAAAGAAGCTTTCTGAGAAACTTCCTTATTATGTGTGAATTCACCTCACAAAATTACACCTTTCTCTTCATGATGGAGTTTGCTAACTTTGTGTTCCTGTTATCTGCAAAGTGATATTGGGGGTGCACTGTGGCACATGGTGAAAAAGGAAATATCCTCAGATGAAAACTAGAAAAAAAATTTCTGAGAAACTGTTTTCTGATGTGTGAATTCTTCTCACAGAGTTACACTTTCTATTCATTGTGCAGTCTGTTATCACTGTTTTTGGGGAACCTGAGAAGTGATATTTTTATCGCATTGAAGCCAATGTGGACAAAGGAAATATTCTCAAATAAATACGGGAAAGAAGCTTTCAGAGAAACTTCTTTGTGATGTGTCAATTCACCTCTCAGAATTACACCTTTCTCTTCATGAAGGGATTTGCTAACACTGTGTTCCTGTAATCTGCGAAGTGATATTTAGGAATGTACTGAGGCATATGGTGAAAAAGGAAATATCCTCAAATGAAAACTAGAAAGAAGTTTCCTGAGAAACTGTTCTCTGATGTGTGAATTTGTCTCACACGGTTACACTTTCTTTTCCTGGAACAGTCTCTTACCACTGGTTTTGGGGAATCTAAAAGGGACATTTTATGGCATTGAAGCCTGAGAAGAGAAAGGAAATATCTTCTAATGAAAGTTAGAAAAAAGCTTTCTGTGAAACTTCTCTGTGATGTGTGAATTCATCCCAATGAAATACACCTTCCTCTTTATGAAACAGTTTGCTACCACTGTCTTCCTGGAATCTGGAAAAGGATATTTGGGATCGCATAGAGGCATAAGGTAAAAAAGGAAATATCCTCAGATGAAAACCAATAAGAAGCTTTCTCAGAAACTGATTTCAGATGTTTGAATTCATTTCACAGAGTTTAACATTTCCTTTCATGGAGCAGTATGTTACCAGTTTTGTTGTGGAATCTCAGAAATGATATTTCGGATCGCATTGAAGGTTATGCTGACAAAGGAAATATCCTCCAAATAAAAACGAGAAAGAAGCTTTCTGAGAAACATCTTTATTTAGTGTGAATTCACCTCACAGAATTACACCTTTTTCTTCATGAACGAGTTTGCTAACACTGTGTTCCTGTAATCTGCAAAGTGATGTTTGGGAGTGCACTGAAGCACAGGGTGAAAAAGGAAATATCCTCAGATGAAAACTAGAATAAAGGTTCCTGAGAAAGTGTCCTCTGATGTGTGAATTCGTCTCACAGAGTTCCACTTTCTTTTCATTCAGCAGTCTGTTACTACTGTTTTTGTTGAATCTGAGAAATGGTATTTTTATTGCATTGAAGCCTATGCAGACAAAGGAAATATACTCAATTAAAAACTAGAAAGAATCTTTCTGGGAAACTTCTTTGTGATGTGTGAATTCACCTCACAGAATTACACCATTCTCTTCATGAAGGAGTTTGCTAATACTGTGTTCCTGTAATCTGCAAGGTGATATTTGGGAGTGCACTGATTCATATGGTGAAAAGGGAAATATCTTCAGATGAAAACTAGAAAGAAGGTTTCTGAGAAACTGTTCTCTGATGTGTGAGTTTGTCTCACAGAGTTACAGTTTCTTTTCTTGCAGCAGTCTGTTACCACTTTTTTGGGTGAATTTGAACGGAAATTTTTTTTTTATCGCATTGAAGCCCAAGAAGAAAAAGAAAGTATCCTGAAATGAAAGTTAGAAAAAACTCTCTGGAAAACTTCTCTGTTACGTGTGAATTCATCCCAATGAGATACGCCATCATCTTCATGAAACAATATCCTATCAAGGTTTTCGTGGAATCTGCAAAAGGATATTTGGGAGCACATAGAGGCATAAGGTGCAAAGGGAAATATCCTCAGATGAAAATCAGAAAGAAACTTTCTGATTAACTGATTCCTGATGTGTGAATTCATCTCACAGAGTTCAACATTCGTTTCATGGAGCAGTCTGTTACCAGTGTTTTTTTGGGAATCTCAGAAGTGATGTTTTGGATTGCCTTGAAACCTATGCTGACAAAGGAAATATCCTCAAATAAAAAAGAGAAATAAGCTTTCTGAGAAACATCTTTATTATGAGTGAATTCACCTCACAGAATTACCCCTTTCTCTTCATGACGTAGTTTTCTAACACTGTGTTCCTGTAATCTGCAAAGTGATATTTGGGAGTGCACTGAGGCATATGGTGAAAAAGGAAATACCCTTAGATGAAAATTAGAAAGAAAGTTTCTGAGAAACTGTTCTCTGATGTGGGAATTAGTCTCACAGTGTTACACTTTCTTTCTTCTCCTGGAGCAGTGTGTTACCACTGTTTTTGGGGAATCTGAAAAGGGGTATTTTTTATCGCATTGAAGCCTAAGAAGAAAAAGAATGTATCCTCAAATGAAAGATAGAAAAAACTTTTCTGGAAAACTTCTCTGTGTTGTGTGAATTCATCTCAATGAGATACACCTTCCTCTTCAGGAAACAGTTTGCTTCCAAGGTTTTTGTGGAATATGTAAAAGGATATTTGGGAGCGCACAGAGGCATAAGGTGCAAAAGGAAATATCCTCAGATGAAAACCAGAAAGAAGCTTTCTGAGAAACTGATTTCTGAGGTATGAATTCATCTCACAGAGCTAAACATTCGTTTCATGGAGTAGTCTGTTACCAGTGTTTTTGTGGAAGCTCAAAAATGATATTTTGGATCTCATTGAAGCCTATGCTGACAAAGGAAATATCCTCAAATAAAACGAGAAAGAAGCTTTCTGAGAAACTTCTTTGTGATGTGTGAATTCACCTCCCAGTATTACACTTTTCTCTTCATGAAAAGTAGAAGGTTTCTGAGAAACTGTTCTGTGACGTATGAATTCGTCTCACAGCGTTACACTTTCTTTCCATGGAGCAGTGTTTTATCACTGTTTTTGGGGAGCCTGAGAAGTGAAAATTTTATCGCATTGAAGCCTACGCATTCCACTCACAAAATTATACCTTGCTTCTCATAGACGATTGTGGAATCCCTTTTATTAGGAAAAGATACCAAAGGGGCTCTCGGGAGTATAGGGAAGGCTATGGTGAAAAAGGAAATATCCTCAGACAAAAAATGGAAAGAAGATTTCTGTGAAACTGCTTTGTGATAGATACGTTTATTCATCTCACATAGATAAAACTTTGTTTCTATTAAGCAGTTTTGAAACTACGTCATGGATGGATCCACGAAGGGACTTTCAAGAGCACTTTCAGGCCTATGGAGAAGTAGGAAATATCTTCAGATAAAAACTGGAGAGTAGCTTTCTTAGAAACTGCTTTGTGATGTGTGCATTCCACTCAGGGAGTTATACCTCTCTTCTCATAAGGCAGTGTTTGAACACTGTTCCTGTAAAACTGAAAAAGTAATATTTCAGAGCGTATGGAAGACCATAGAGAAAAGTGAAATATCCTGAATTAAAACCCAGAAAGGAGCATTCCAAGAAACTGCTCTCTGACATGTGCATTCATTTCAGATGGTTAAAGCTTACTCTACATTTTCCAGTTTGGAAAGTCTGTCTTTGAGGATTCTGTGAAGGGATATTAAGTGGTGATCGGAGGCCTGTGGCAAGCAAGGAAATGTCTTCCGTTGAAAACTGTAGAGAAGCTTTCTGAGCAACTGCTTTGTGATGTGTGTGTTCATCTCATAGAGTTAAATCATTCTTTGTTTGAGTGGCTTGAAATCACTGATTTTGTGGAACCTGAGAAAGGACATTTGGGAACGCTCTTAACAATATGCTGAAAAAGATATACCCTCCGATAAAAAGCAGGAGGAAGCTTTCTGTGAATCTGCTCTGTGTCATGTGAATCCACTCGTACAGTTAAGCTTCTGTTTTCATTGAGCAGTATTCTAACACTGCTTTAGTTTAGTCAGCTATGGGATACTCGGCAGCGCTTTGAGGCTTATGGTGAAAATGGAAATATCATGAGATAGAAACTGGAGAGATTTCCGAGGAGCTGCTTTTTGACGTGTGCATTCCACTCACAGTGTTATACCTCTCTTCTCATACAGCATCGGGGAAACCCTTTTGGAGAGAAACGTACCAAGTGATATTCAGGAGCATGTTGATGCCTATGGTGAAAAGGTAAATGGACTCAGACAAAAACCGGAAAGAAGCCTTGTATGAAACTGCTCTGTAGTATGTATATTCATCTCACATAGATAAAGCTTTCTTTACATTACGCAGCTTTGAAACTCCATCATGGATGCATCCGTGAGAGGATATTTGGGATCACTTTGTGAGTTATGGTGAAAAAGGAAATGTCGTCAGATACAAGTGGTGAGAAGGTTTCTGAAAAACTGCTTGGTGATGTGTGCGTTCCACTCAGGGAGTTATACCTTTCTTCTTATAAGGCACTGTTTGAACACTGTTCCTGTATAACTAAAAAAATGATATTCAGAGCACTGTGAAGACTCTGGCGAAAAGTGAAATGTCATCAAATAAAACCCAGAAGGAAGCATTCCAAGAAACTGCTCTCTGGTATGTTCATTCATTTCACAGAGTTAGAACTTACTCTACATTTTGCAGTTTGGAAAATCTGTCTTTGAGGATTCTGTGAAGGGATATTAAGTGACAACCAGAGGCCTGTGGCAATCAAGGAAATGTCTTCCATCGAAAATTGGAGAGAAGCTTTCTGAGCAACATTTTGTGATGTTTGTATTCATCTCACAGAGTTAAATCATTCTTTGGATTGAACAGTTTCAAATCACTGCTTCTGTGGAATCTGAGAAAGGACATTTGGGAACGTTTTCTAGAATATTCTGAAAAAGAAATAACCTCAGTTAGAAACCAGAAGGAATGTTTCTGTGAAACTGCTCTCTGTCTCGTGAATTCCACTCACACAGTTAAGCTTCTCTTTTCATTGAACAGTATTCTAACACTGTTCTTGTTTAGTCTGCAAAGGGATATTCGGGAGCGCTTGGAGACTTACGTTGAAAAAGGAAATATCCTTACATAGAAACTGAAGAGAAGCTTCCCAAGGAGCTGCTTTGTGATGTGTACATTCCACTCACAGAGTTATACCTTTCTTCTCATAGAGGACTGGGGAATCCCTTTTGGAGGAAAAGCTACCAGGGGACATTTGGGAGTATATTGACGGCTATGGTGAAAAAGGAAATATCCTGAGACAAAAACTGGGAAGAGACTTTCTGTGAAACTGCTTTGTGATAAACATGTGTATTCATCTCACATAGATAAAACTTTCCTTATATTATGCAGTTTGAAAACTCCGTCATGGATGTATCCACGAAGGGACATTCGGGAGCACATTCAGGCCTACGGTGAAAAAGGAGATATCTTCAGATAAAAATTGGATAGAAGCTTTCGGAGAAACTGCTTTATGATGTTTGCATTCCACTCAGGGAGTTATTCCTCTTTTCTCATAAGGCAGTGTTTGAATAGTGTCCCCGTAAAACGGAAAAAGTAATATTTCGGAGCACATTGAAGACTATGATGAAAAGTGAAATATCCTCAAATAAAACACAGAGAGAAAGGTTCCAACAAACTGCTCTCTGACATGTACTTTTATTTCAGAGAGTTAAAGCTTAGTCTACATTTCCCAGTTTGGAATGTCTGTCTTTGAGGATTTTGCGAATGGATATTTAGTGGCGACTGGAGGCCTGTGGCAAGCAAGGAAATGTCTTCCATTGAAAATTGGAGAGAAGATTTCTGAGCAACTGCGTTGTGGTGTCTGTATTCATCTCATACAGTTAAAACATTCTTTAGATTGAGCAGTTTGAAATCACTCTTTCTGTGGAAACTCAGAAAGGAAATTTGGGAACGCTCTTCAGAATATGCTGAAAAATAAATACCTTCTGATAAAAACCAGAAGCAAGCTTCCTGTGAAACTGCTCTATGTCGTTTGAATTCCACTCACCCAGTTAAGCTTCAATTTTCATTGAGCAGTTTCCTAACACTGTTTATGTTTAGCGTGCATAGGGATATTTGGGAACACTTTGAGGCTTACAGTGACAAAGGAAATATGTTCTGATAGATACCGGAGAGAAGTATTCCAAGGTGCTGCTTTGTGATGTGTGCATTCCACTCACAGTGTTATACCTCTCTTCTCATACAGCCTCTAGGAAACCCTTTCTGTGAAACTCTTCTTAGATATGAGTATTCATCTCACATAGACAAATCTTTCACTACATTTTGCAGCTTGGAAACTCTGTCCTTACGGGACCCCGAAGGGATATTCAGGAGCCGATTCCAGACTATGGTGAAAAAGGAAATATCTTCAGATAAAAACTGGAAAGAAGTTTTCTGTGAATCTGCTTTTTGCTGTGTTTATTCATCTCACATGGATAAAACTTTCTTTATATTATGCAGCTTGGAAACTCCGTCATGGACAGATCTGCGACGTGATATTCGAAAGTGCATTCAGGCCTGTGGTGAAAAAGGAAATTTTTTCAGATAAAAACTGGAGAGAAGCTTTCTGAGAAACTGCTTTGTGATGTGTGCATTCCACTCAGGGAGTTTTACCTCTTTTCCACAAGGCAGTGTATGAACACCATTCCTGTAAATCCGAAAAAGTAAATTTCGGAGCTCATTGAAGACTATGGCGAAAAGTGAAATATCCTCAAATAAAACCCAGAAAGAAGCATTCCAAGAAACTGCTCTCTGATATGTGCATTCATTTCACAGAGTTAAAGTTTTCCCTATGTTGTCCAGTTTTGAATCTCTCTCTTTGAGGAATCTGCGGAGGGATATTAAGTGGCTCCCGGAGGTCTGTGGTGAGCAAGGAAACGTCTTCTGATGAAACCTGGAGAGAAGCTTTCTGAGAAACTGCTTTGTGATGTGTGTATTCATCTCATGAAGTTAAATCATTCTTTGGATAGAACAGTTTGAAATCCCTGTTTCTGTGGAATCTGTGAAAGGACATTTAGGAACACTTTTTAGAATATGCTGGAAAGGAAAAACCCTCAGATAAAAACTAGAAGTAAGCTTTCTGTGAAACCGCTCTGGATTGTGTGAATTCCACTCACACACTTAAGCTTCTCTTTTCATTGTGCTATATTGTACCATTGTGTTTGTTTAGTCTGCAAAGGGATACTCGGTAGGGCTATGTGGTTTATGTTGTAAATGGAAATATCTTCAGATAGAAACTGGAGAGAAACTTTCCAAGGAGGTGCTTTGTGATGTACGCATTTCACTCACTGAGTTCTACCTTTCTTCTCATAGAGGATTGGGGAATCCCTTTTGATGAAAAAGCTACCAAGGGACATTCGCGAGTGTATGGACGACTATGGTGAAAAAGGAAATATGTTCAAACAAAAACTGGAAAGAAGATTTCTGTGAAACTTCTTTGTGATAGATATATTTATTCATCTCACATAGATAAAACTTTCTTTATATTATGCAGTTTGGAAACTCAGTCACGGACGGTTCCGCGAAGGGACATTCGGAAGCACATTCAGGCCTACGGTGAAAAAGAAAATCTCTTCAAAAAAAAAATTGGAGAGAAGCTTTCTGAGAAACTGCTTTGTGATGTGTGCATTCCACTCACAGTGTGATACCTCTCTTCTAATACAGCATTGGTTAAACCCTTTTGGAGAAAAAGGTACCAAGGGATATTTGGGAGCATATTGACGCATATGGAGAAAAGGGATAGAGCCTCAGACAAAAACTGGAAAGAAGCTTTCTGTGAAACTGCTCTGTGCTATGTGTTTTCATCTCACATAGGTAAAGATTTCTTTACATTACACTGCTTGAAAACTCTGTCATGGACCAATCCACGAAGGGACATTCGGGAGCACATTCAGGACTATGGTGAAAAAGGAAATATCTTCAGATAAAAACTGGAAAGAAGATTTCTCTGGATCTGCTTTTTGCAATGTTTATTCATCTCACATAGATAAAGTTTTCTTTACCTTACACAACTTGGAAACACAGTCATGGATGGATGAGCGAAGGGACATTCAGGAGCACATTCAGGACTATGGTGAAAAAGGAAATATCTTCAGATAAAAACTGGAGAGAAGCTTTGTGAGAAACTGCCTTGTTATGTGTGCTTTCCACTCAGGGAGTTATACCTCTTTTCTGATAAGGCAGACTTTGAACACTGTTCCTGTAAAACCAAAAATGTGATATTTCGGAGCACTTTGAGGACTATGGCAAAAAGTGAAATATTCTCAAGTACAACCCAGAAAGAACCATTCCAAGAAACGGCTCTCTGATATGTGTATTCATGTCACAGAGTTAAAACTTACTCTACATTGCCCAGTTTGGAAACTCCATCTTTGAGGAATCTGCGAAGGGATATTAAGTGGCGCCTGGAGGTCTGTGGTAAGCAAGGAAATGTCTTCCATTGAAAACTGGAGAGAAACTTTCTGAGCAACTGCTTTGTGATTTGTGTATTCATCTCTTAGAGTTAAATCATTTTTTGGATTGAGTAGCTTGAAATCACTGTTTATGTGTAACCTGAGAGAGGAAATTTGGGAACGCTCTTTAGAATATGCTGAAAAACAAATATCTTTAGATAAAAACCAGAAGCAAGCTTCCTATGGAACTGCTCTGTGTCGTGTGAATTCCACTCATGTAGTTAAGCTTCAGTTTTCATTGAACAGTTTCCTAACACTATTTATGTTTACAATGCATAGGGATATTCGGGAACACTTTGAGGCTTATGGTGACAAAGGAAATATGCTGTGCTAGAAACTGGAGAGAAGTATTCCGAGATACTGTTTTGTGACGTGTGCTTTCCACTCACAGTGTTATACCTCTCTTCTCATACAGTATCTAGGAAACCCTTTCTGTGAAACTCTTCTTAGAGATGTGTATTCATCTCACATAGATTAATCTTTCTCAGCATTTTGCAGCTTGGAAACTGTGTCATGGATGGATCCACGAAGAAATATTCAGGCGCACATTCAGGACTATGATGAAAAAGGAAATATCTTCAGATAAAAACTGGAAAGAATCTTTCTGTGAATCTGTTTTTTGCTGTGTTTATTCATTTCACATAGATAAAAATCTCTTTATATTACACAGTTTGGAAACTTTATTATGGACGGATCTGCAATGGGACATTCGAAAGCACATTCAGGCCTGTAGTAAAAAAGGAAATTTGTTCAGATAAAAACTGGAGAGGAGCTTTCTGAGAAACTGCTTTGTGATGTGTGTATTCCACTCAGGGAGCTATTCCTCTTTTCTCATAAGACAGTGTTTGAATACTGTTCCTTTAAAGCGAAAAAGTGATATTTTGGAGTGCATTGAGGACTATGGCAAAAGGTATTATATCCTGAAATAAAACCCAGAAAGAAGCGTTCCAAGAAATTGTTCTCTGACATGTGCATTCATTTCACAGAGGTAAAGCTTACTCTACATTGCCCAGTTTGTAAATTATGTCTTTCAACAATCTGCGACGGGATATTATGTGTTGCCTGTTGGCCTGTAGTGAGCAAGGAAATGTCTTCCGATGAAAACTGCAGAGAAGCTTTCTGAGCAACTGCTTTGTGATGTGTGTATTCATCTCATAGAGTTAAATCATTCTTTGGATTGAGCAGTTTGAATTCCCTGGTTCTGAGGAACCTGAAGAGGGACATTTGGGAACGATCTTTAGAATACGTAGAAAGAAATATCCTCGGATAAAAACCAGAAGGAATCTTTCTGTGAAACTGCTCTGTGTCGTGAGAATTCCTCTCGCTCAGTTAAGCTTCTCTATTCATTGAGCAGTTTTCTTGCATTGTTCATGTTTAGCGTTTGAAGGGATATACAGCAGCATTTTGAGCCTTACGATGAAAAAGAAAATATGTTCAGATAGAAACTGGAGAGAAGCTTTCCATAGAACTGCTTTGTGACGTGTGCATTCCACTCACAGTGTTGTACATCTCTTCTCATACAGCATGGGGGAAACCCTTTCTGTGATACTGTTCTGTGATATGTGTATTCATCTCACATAGATAAAGCTTTCTCTACATTACACAGCTTGGAAACTCTGTCATGGATGAATCAGCGAAGGGATATTCAGGAGCACTTTCAGGACTATGTTGAAAAAGGAAATGTCTTCAGATAAAAACTGGAAAGAACTTTTCTGTGAATCTGTTTTTTGCTATGTTTCTTCATCTCACATAGATAAGACTTTCTTTATATTACGCAGTTTG
>NW_012109463.1:363799-372624 GCF_000951045.1 Mandrillus leucophaeus | reverse complement strand
GCTTGGAAACTGTGTCATGGATGGATCCACGAAGAAATATTCAGGCGCACATTCAGGACTATGATGAAAAAGGAAATATCTTCAGATAAAAACTGGAAAGAATCTTTCTGTGAATCTGTTTTTTGCTGTGTTTATTCATTTCACATAGATAAAAATCTCTTTATATTACACAGTTTGGAAACTTTATTATGGACGGATCTGCAATGGGACATTCGAAAGCACATTCAGGCCTGTAGTAAAAAAGGAAATTTGTTCAGATAAAAACTGGAGAGGAGCTTTCTGAGAAACTGCTTTGTGATGTGTGTATTCCACTCAGGGAGCTATTCCTCTTTTCTCATAAGACAGTGTTTGAATACTGT
Organism: Mandrillus leucophaeus; assembly: GCF_000951045.1. Classification (NCBI taxonomy): domain Eukaryota; kingdom Metazoa; phylum Chordata; class Mammalia; order Primates; family Cercopithecidae; genus Mandrillus; species Mandrillus leucophaeus. Next base: position 372,265 of record NW_012109463.1, on the reverse strand, counting down.
TCCTTTAAAGCGAAAAAGTGATATTTTGGAGTGCATTGAGGACTATGGCAAAAGGTATTATATCCTGAAATAAAACCCAGAAAGAAGCGTTCCAAGAAATTGTTCTCTGACATGTGCATTCATTTCACAGAGGTAAAGCTTACTCTACATTGCCCAGTTTGTAAATTATGTCTTTCAACAATCTGCGACGGGATATTATGTGTTGCCTGTTGGCCTGTAGTGAGCAAGGAAATGTCTTCCGATGAAAACTGCAGAGAAGCTTTCTGAGCAACTGCTTTGTGATGTGTGTATTCATCTCATAGAGTTAAATCATTCTTTGGATTGAGCAGTTTGAATTCCCTGGTTCTGAGGAACCTGAAGAGGGACATTTGGGAACGATCTTTAGAATACGTAGAAAGAAATATCCTCGGATAAAAACCAGAAGGAATCTTTCTGTGAAACTGCTCTGTGTCGTGAGAATTCCTCTCGCTCAGTTAAGCTTCTCTATTCATTGAGCAGTTTTCTTGCATTGTTCATGTTTAGCGTTTGAAGGGATATACAGCAGCATTTTGAGCCTTACGATGAAAAAGAAAATATGTTCAGATAGAAACTGGAGAGAAGCTTTCCATAGAACTGCTTTGTGACGTGTGCATTCCACTCACAGTGTTGTACATCTCTTCTCATACAGCATGGGGGAAACCCTTTCTGTGATACTGTTCTGTGATATGTGTATTCATCTCACATAGTAAAGTTTTCTCTATATTACACAGCTTGGAAACTCTGTCATGGATGAATCAGCGAAGGGATATTCAGGAGCACTTTCAGGACTATGTTGAAAAAGGAAATGTCTTCAGATAAAAACTGGAAAGAACTTTTCTGTGAATCTGTTTTTTGCTATGTTTCTTCATCTCACATAGATAAGACTTTCTTTATATTACGCAGTTTGGAAGTGTGTCATGGATGGATCTGCGAAGGGATGTTCGGGATCACATTCGGGTCTATGGTGAAAAAGGAAATATCATCAGATAAAAACTGGAGAGAAGATTTCTGAGAAACTGCTTGTTGATGTGTGCATTCCACTCAGGGAGTTATTCCTTTCTTCTTATAAGGCACTGTTTGAACAATGTTCCTGTAAAACTAAAAAAGTGCTATTCAGAGCATATTGAAGACTATGATGAAAAGTGAAATGTCGTCAAATAAAACCTGGAAAGAAGCATTCCAAGAAACTGCTCTCTGACACGTTCATTCACTTCACAGATTTAAAGCTTACTCTACATTTCCGAGTTTGGAAAGTCTGTCTTTTAGAATTCTGCGAAAGGATATTAAGAGGCAACTGGAAGCCTGTGGCAAGTAAGGAACTGTCTTCTGTCCAAAATTGGAGAGAAGCTTTCTGAGCAACTTTTTTGTGATGTTTGTATGCATCTCATAGAGTTAAATCATTCTTTGGATTGAGCAGTTTCAAACCACTGTTTCTGTGTAATCTGAGAATGGACATTTGGGAACACTTGTTAGAATATCTTGAAAAAGAAATAACCTCAGATAGAAAACAGAAGGAAGCTTTCTGTTAAACTGCTCTGTGTCACGTGAATTCCACTCACAGAGTTAAGCTTCTTTTTTCATTGAGCAGTATTCTAACACTGTTTTTGTTTAGTCTGCAAAGGGATATTAGGGAGCGCTGTGAAGGTTACAGTGAAAGGGGAAATATCTTCAGATAGAAACTGGAGAGAAGCTTTCCGAGCAGCTGCTTTGTGATGTGTGCATTCCACTCATTGAATTTTACTTTTCTTCTCATAGAGGATTGGGGAATCCCTTTGGGAGAAAAAGCTACCAGGGGACATTCGGGAGTATATGAACGGCTATGGTGATAAAGGAAATATCCTCAGACAAAAACAAAAACCGGAAACAAGATTTCTGTGAAACTGCTTTGTGATAGATACGTTTATTTTTCTCATATAGATAAGACTTTCCTTATATTATGCCATTTGGAAACTCCGTGGTGGATGGATCCACGGATGGATATTCAGGAGCACATTCAGGCCTACAGCAAAAAAAGGAGATATCTTCAGATAAAAACTGGATAGAAGCCTTCTTGAAAACTGTTTTGTGATGTGTGCATTCCACTCAGGGAGTTATACCTCTTTTCTCATAAGGCTGCGTTTGAACACTGTTCCTGTAAAACCTAAAAAGTAATATTTCAGAGTGCATGGAGGACTATGGCAAAAAGTGAAATATCCTGAAATAAAACCCAGAAAGAAGTGATCCAAGAAACTGCTCTCTGACGTGTGCATTCACTTCAGAGAGTTAAAGCTTACTCTACATTTCCCAGTTTGGAAAGTGTGTCTTTGAGGATTCTGCAAAGGGATATTAAGTGACATCTGGAGGCCTGTGGCGAGCAAGGAAATGTCTTCCATTGAAAATTGGAGAGAAGTTTTCTGAGTAACTCTTTTGTGATGTTTGCATTCATCTCATAGAGTTATATCATTCTTTGGATTGAGCAGTTTAAAATCACTGTTCCTGTGCATCCGGAGAAAGGACATTTAGGAACGCTCTTAAGAATATGTTGAAAAATAAATACCCTCTGAAAAAAACCAGAAGGAAGCTTTCTGTGAAACCTCTCTGTGTCATGTGAATTCCACTCGCACAGTTAAGCTTCTGTTTTCATTGAACAGTATTCTAACACTGTTTTAGGTTACCCAGCTAAGTGATACTCGGAAGTGCTTTGAGGCGTATGGTAAAAACAGAAATATCTTCAGATAGAAACTGGAGAGAAGATTTCCTAGGAGCTGCTTTGTTACATGTGCATTCCATTCACAGAGTTATACTTTTCTTCTCATAGAGGATTGGGGAATGCCTTTTGGAGAAAAAGCTACCTGGGGACATTCCGGAGTATAAGGACGGCTATGGTGAAAAATGAAATATCCTCAGACAAAAACTGGAAAGAAGTTTTCTGTGAAACTGCTTTGTGATAGATATGTTTATTCACCTCACATAGATAAGACTTTCTTTCTATTATACAGTTTTGAAACACCGTCATGGACGGATTCACGAAGAGACATTTGGAAGCACATTCAGGCCTACGGTGGAAAAAGAGATAACTTCAGATAAAAACTGGATAGAATCTTTCTGATAAACTGCTTTGTGATGTGTACATTCCACTCAGAGAGTTATACCTCTTTTCTCATAAGGCAGTGTTTGAACACTTCCTGTAAAACCGAAAAAGTAATATGTAGGAGCACATGGAAGACTAATGAGAAAATGGAATATCCTGAATTAAAACCCAGAAAGAAGCGTTCTAAGAAACTGCTCTCTGACATGTGCATTCATTTCAGAGAGTTACAGCTTACTCTACATTTCCCAATTTGGAAAATCTGTCTTTGAGGATTCTGCGAATGGATATTAAGTGGCGATCGGAGGCCTATGGTGAGGAAGGAAATGTCTTCCGTTGAAAACTGGAGAGAAGCTTTCTGAGTAACTCCTTTTTGATGTGTACATTCATCTCATAGGGTTAAACCAATCTTTGGATTGAGCAGTTTGAAATCACTGTTTTTGTGCAATCTGAGGAAGGACATTTGGGAACGCTCCTTAGAATATGGAGAAAGAAGTATCCTCAGTTAAAATCCAGAAAGAAGCTTTGTCTGAAACTGTACTGTGTCTTCTTAATTCCTCTCACTCAGTTAAGCCTCTCTTTTCATTGAGCAGTTTTCTAACCCTGTTTATGTCTTGTGTGTGAAGGGATATTCGGGAGCACTTTGAGGCTCATGGTGAAAAAGGAAATATGTTCAGACCAAAACTGGAGAGAAGCTTTCTGAGGAACTGCTTCCTGATGTGTGCGTTCCACTCACAGTGTTTTACCTCTCTTCTCATACAGCATTGGGGAAACCCTTCTGAAGAAAAAGGTACCAAGTGATATTCGGGAGCATGTTGATGCCTATGGTGAAAAGGGAAATAGCCTCAGACAAAAACTGGAAAGAAACTTTCTATAAAACTGCTCTGTGATATGTGTATTCATCTCACATATATAAAGCTTTCTTTATATTACATAGCTTGGAAACTGTCATGGACAGATTCACAAAGGGACATTCGGGAGCACTTTCAGGACTATCGTGAAAATGGATTTATCTTCAGATAAAAACAGGAAAGAAGCTTTCTGTGAATCTGCTTTTTGCTATGTTTATTCATCTCACATAGATAAAGCTTTCTTTACATTACGTAGCTTGGAAACTCTGTCATGGACAGATCCATGAAGGGACATTGGGGAGCACATTCAGGACTATGGTGAAAAAGGAAGTATCTTCAGATAAAAACTGGAAAGAAGCTTTCTGTGAATCTGCTTTTTGCTACGTTTATTCATCTCACATACATACAGCTTTCTTTGCATTACGCAGCTTGGAAAGTCCGTCATGAATGGATCCGCGAAGGGATATTCAGGATCACATTCAGTCCTATGGTGAAAAAGGAAATATCCTCAGATAAAAACTGGAGAGAAGTTTTCTGAGAAACTTCTGGGTTATGTGTGCATTCCACTCAGGGAGTTATACCTTTCTTCCCATAAGGCACTGTTTGAAAACTGTTCCTGTAAAACTAAAAAAGTGATATTTGGAGCACATTGAAGACTATGGCAAGAAGTGAAATGTCATCAAATAAAACCCAGAGAGAAGCATTCCAAGAAACTGCTCTCTGACATGTCCATTCGTTTCACAGAGTTAAAGCTTACTCTACATTTCCCAGTTTGGAAAGTCGGTCTTTGATGATTCTGCGAAGGGATATGAAGAAGCAACCGGAGGCCTTTGGCAAGCAAGGAACTGTCTTCCGTTCAAAATTGGAGAGAATATTTCTGAGCAACTCAATTGTGACGTTTGTATTCATATCATAGAGTTACATCATTCTTTGGATTGAGCAGTTTGAAATCACTGTTTCTGTGGAATCTGAGAAAGGACATTTGGGAACGGTCTTCAGAATATCCTGAGAAAGAAATAACCTCAGATGGAAACCAGAAGGAAGCTTTCTGTGAAACTGCTCTGTGTCTGTGAATTCTGCTCGCACAATTAAGCTTCTCTTTTCAGTCAACAGCATTCTAACACTGCTTTTGTTTAGTCTGTGAAGGGATATTGGGAGTGTTTTGAGGCTTACGGTGAAAAAGGAAATATCATCAGATAGAAACTGGAGAGAACCTTTCTGAGGGGCTGCTTTTTGACTTGTGCATTCCACTCACAGTATTATACCTTTCTTCTCATAGAGGATTGGGGAATCCCTTTTGGAGAAAAAGCTACCAAGGGACATTCAGGAGTATATGGACGGCTAAGGTTAAAAATGAAGTATCCTCAGACAAAAACTGGAAAGATGATTTCTGTGTAACTACTTCACTATGGATATGTTTATTCATCTCACATAGATAAAACTTTCCTAATATTACGCAGTTTGGAAACTCTGTCAAGGACAGATCCACGAAGGAATATTCGGGAGCACATTCAGGCCTATGGTGGAAGAGGAGATATCTTCAGATAAAAACTGGAGAGAAGTTTTCTAAGAAACTGCATTGTGATGAGCGCATTCAACTCAGGGACTTATACCTCTTTTCTCATAAGGCAGTGTTTGAACACTGTTTCTGTAAAACCGAAAAAGTGATATTTCGTAGTGCATTGAATACTACAGTGAAATATCCTCAAATAAAATCCACAAAGAAGCGTTCCAAGAAACTGCTCTCTGATATGTTGATTCATTTCACAGAGTTAAAGCTCTAACTACATTTCCCGGTTTGGAAACTCTGTCTTTGAGGAATCTGTGAAGGGATACTAAGTGGCGCCCGGAGGCATCTGGTGAGCAAGGAAACGTCTTCCGATGAAAACTGGTGAGAAGCTTTCTGAGCAACTGCTTGGTGATGTGCGTATTCGTTTCATTGAGTTAAAGCATTCTTTGGATTGAGCAGTTTGAAATCATAGTTTTTGTGGAATCTGAGGAAGGACATTTGGTAACGTTCCTTAGAATATGGAGAAAGAAATATCCTCCAGTAAAATCCAGAAGGAAGCTTTCTGTGAAACTGCTCTGTATCATCTTAATTCCTCTCACACAGTTAAGCCTCTCTTTTCATTTAGCAGTTTTCTAACCCTGTTTATGTTTAGCTTGTGAAGGATTATTCGGGAGCGCTTTGAGGCTTACAGTGGAAAAGGAAATATATTCCGACCGACACTGGAGAGTAGCTTTCCGAGGAAGTACTATGTGATGTGTGCATTCCACTCACAGTGTTATACCTGTCTTCTCATACAGCATCAGGGAAACCCTTTTGGAGAAACAGGTACCAAGTAATATTTGGGAGCATGTTGATGCCTATGGTGAAACGGGAAATAGTCTCAGACAAAAAGAGGAAAGAAACTTTCTATGAAACTTCTCTATGATATATGTATTCACATAAATCTTTCTTTACATTACGCAGTTGGAAACTCTGTCATGGACCGATCCATGAAGGGACATTCGGGAGCAACTTCAGGGCTATGGTGAAAAAGAAAATATCTTCAGATAAAAACTGGAAAGAAGCTTTTTGTGAATCCCCTTTATCCTGTGTTTAATCATCTCACATACATAAAGCTTTCTTTACATTACATAGCTTGAAAACTCCATCATGGATGGATCCGCGAAGGGATATTCGGGATCACATTTGGGCCTATGTTGATAAAGGAAATATCTTCAGATAAAAACTGGAGAGAAGCTTTCTGAGAAACTGCTTGGTGATGCGTGCATTCCACTCAGGGAGTTATACTTTTCTTGTCATAAGGCACTGTTTGAACACTGTTCCTGTAAAACTAAAAAAGTGATATTCGGAACACTTGGAAGACTATGGCAGAAAGCGAAATGTCATCCGATAAAACCCAGAAAGAAGCACTCCAATAAACTGCTCTCTGACGTGTCCATTCATTTCACAGAGTAAAAGTTTACTCTACGTTTCCCAGTTTGGAAAGACTGTCTTTGAGAATTCTACAAAGAGATATTAAGCAGTGACCAAGGCCTATGGCGAGCAAGGAAATGTCTTCCGTTGAAAAGTGGAGAGAAGCTTTCTGAGCAACTGCTTTGTGATGTGTGTATTCATATCATAGTGTTAAATCATTCTTTTGATTGAGGAGTTTGAAATCACTCTTTCTGTGAAACCTGAGAAAGGACATTTGGGAACGCTCTTAAGAATATGCTGAAAAACAAATACCCACTGATAAAAATCAGAAGGAAGCTTTCTGTGAAACTACTCTGTGTTATGTGAATTCCACTCGCACAGTTAAGTTTCTGTTTTCATTAAGCAGTATTCTAAACTGTTTTTGTTTAGTCTGCGAAGGGATATTTGGGAGCACTTTGAGGCTTACACTGAAAAAAGGAATATCTTCAGATATAAACTGGAGAGAAGCTATTCGAGGAGCTGCTTTGTGACGTGTGTATTCCACTCATGGAATTATACCTTTCTTCTCATAGAGGATTGGGGAATCCCTTTTGGAGAAAAAGCTACCAAGGAACATTCGTGAGTATATGGACGGTTATGGTGAAAAAGGAAATATCCTCAGACACAAACTGGAAAGAAGCTTTTTGTGAAACTGTTTAATGATAGATATATTTATTCATCTGACATAGATAAAACTTTCTTTCTATTACGCAGTTGTCAAACGCCGTCATAGAAGTATTTGTGAAGGGACATTCAGGAGAACATTCATGAATATGGTGAAAAAGGAGATATCTTCAGATAAAAACTAGATAGAAGCTTTCTAAGAAACTGCTTTGTGATGTGTGCATTTCACTCAGGGAGTTATACCTCTTTTCTCATAAGGCAGTGTTTGAACACTGTTCCTATAAAACTGAAAAAGTAATATTTCGGAGTGCATTGAAGACTATGGCGAAAAGTGAAATATCCTGAAATAAAACCCAGATAGAAACGTTCCAAGAAACTGCTTTCTGGCATGTACATTCATTTCAGAGAGTTAAAGCTTACTCTACATTTCCCAGTTTGGAAAGTCTGTCATTGAGCATTCTACGAAGGGATATTAAGTGGCGAATGGAGGCCCTGTGGTGAGAAAGGAAATGTTGTTCATTGAAAACTGGAGAGAAGCTTTCTGAGCAACTGCTTTATGATGTGTGTATTCATCTCATAGAGTAAATCATTCTTTGGACTTTGCAGTCTGAAATCACTCTTACTGTGGAACCTGAGGACATTTGGGAACGCTCTTAAGAATATGCTGAAAAAGAAATACCGTCCGATAAAAACCAGAAGGAAGTTTACTGTGAAACTGCTCTGTGTCATGTTAATTCCACTCCCACAGTTAAGCTTCTGTTTTAATTGAGCAGTATTCTCACATTGTTTTAGTTTAGTCAGCTAAGGGATACTCGAGAGTGCTTTGAGGTTTATGGTGAAATGGAAATATCTTCAGATAGAAATTGAAGAGAAGCTTTCGGAGGAGCTGCTTTGTGACGTGTGCATTCCACTCACAGAGTTATACTTTTCTTCTCATATAGGAT
>NW_012109463.1:359180-363749 GCF_000951045.1 Mandrillus leucophaeus | reverse complement strand
GCAGTGTTTGAACACTGTTCCTATAAAACTGAAAAAGTAATATTTCGGAGTGCATTGAAGACTATGGCGAAAAGTGAAATATCCTGAAATAAAACCCAGATAGAAACGTTCCAAGAAACTGCTTTCTGGCATGTACATTCATTTCAGAGAGTTAAAGCTTACTCTACATTTCCCAGTTTGGAAAGTCTGTCATTGAGCATTCTACGAAGGGATATTAAGTGGCGAATGGAGGCCCTGTGGTGAGAAAGGAAATGTTGTTCATTGAAAACTGGAGAGAAGCTTTCTGAGCAACTGCTTTATGATGTGTGTATTCATCTCATAGAGTAAATCATTCTTTGGACTTTGCAGTCTGAAATCACTCTTACTGTGGAACCTGAGGACATTTGGGAACGCTCTTAAGAATATGCTGAAAAAGAAATACCGTCCGATAAAAACCAGAAGGAAGTTTACTGTGAAACTGCTCTGTGTCATGTTAATTCCACTCCCACAGTTAAGCTTCTGTTTTAATTGAGCAGTATTCTCACATTGTTTTAGTTTAGTCAGCTAAGGGATACTCGAGAGTGCTTTGAGGTTTATGGTGAAATGGAAATATCTTCAGATAGAAATTGAAGAGAAGCTTTCGGAGGAGCTGCTTTGTGACGTGTGCATTCCACTCACAGAGTTATACTTTTCTTCTCATATAGGATTGGGGAATCTCTTTTGGAGAAAAAGCTACCAGGGGACATTCATGACTATGTGGATATTTATGGTGAAAAAGGAAATATCCTAAGACAAAAACTGGAAAGAAACTTTCCGTGAAACTGCTTTGTGATAGATATGTTTATCATCTCACATAGATAAAACTTTCTTTCCATTGCATAGTTTTGAAACTCCGTCATGGACGGATTCGCGAAGGGACATTCGGGAGCACATTCAGGCCCATGGTGAAATAGGAAATAACTTCAGATAAAAATTGAAGAGAAGCTTTCTGAGAAACTGCTTTGTGATGTGTGCATTCCACTCAGGGAGTTATACCTCTTTTCTCATAAGGCAGTGTTTGAACACTGTTCCTGTAAAACAGAAAAAGTGATATTATGGAGCGCATTGAACACTATGGCGAAAAGTGAAGTATCCTCAAATAAAACCCAGAAAGAAGCGTTCCAAGAAACTGCTTTCTGTTATGTGCATTCACTGCACAGAGTTAAAGCTTACTCTACGTTGCCCAGTATGGAAACTCTCTCTTTGAGGATTCTGTGAAGGGATATTAAGTGGCGCCCGGAGGCTTGTGGTAAGCAAGGAAATGACTTCTGATGAAAACTGGAGAGAAGTTTCTGAGCAACTGCTTTGTGATGTGTGTATTCATCTCATAGAGTTAAACCACTCTTTGGATTGATCACATTGAATTCACTGTTTTTCTGGAATCTGAGGATGGATATTTGGGAACTCTCCTTAGAATATGGAGATGGATCTATCCTCAGATAAAATCCAGGAGGAAGCTTTCTCTGAAATTGCTCTGTGTCGTGTTAATTCCTCTCACTCAATTGGGCCTCCTTTTTCATTGAGCAGTTTTCTACCCCTGTTTATGTTAAGCATGTGAAGGGTTATTCTGGAGTGCTTTGAGGCTTACGGTGAAAAAAGAAATATGTTCAGACCGAAACTGGAAAGAAGCTTTCCGGGGAACTGCTTTGGGACTTGTGCATTCCACTCACACTGTTATACCTCTCTACTCATACAGCATCATGGTAACCCTTTTGGAGAAATAGGTACCAAGTGGTATTCAGGAGCATGTTGATGTCTGTGGTAAAAAGGAAAATAGCCTCAGATAAAAACTGGAAAGAAGTTTTCTATGAAACTGCTCTGTGATATGTGTATTCATCTCACATGGATAAAGCTTTCATTACACTACGCAGCCCAGAAACTCTGTCATAGATGGATCCACGAAGGGACATTCGGGATCACATTCAGGACTATGGTGAAAAAGGAAATATCTTCAGATAAACACTGGAAAGAAGCTTTCTGTGAATCTCCTTTTTGCTATGTTTATTCATCTCACGTAGATAAAGCTTTCTTTACATTACACAGCTTGGAAACTCCATCATGGATGGATCCGAGAAGGGATTTTCGGGATTACATTCGGGCCTATGGTGAAAAAGGAAATATCGTCCAATGAAAACTGGAAAGAAGCTTTCTGAGAAACAGCTGGTGATGTGTGCATTGCATTCACAGAATTATACCTTTCTTCTCATAGAAGATTGGGGAATCTCTTTTGAAGAAATAGCTACCAGGGGATATGCGGGAGTATATGGACGGCCATGGTGAAAAAGGAAATATCCTCAGATAAAAACTGGAAAGAAGATTTCAGTGAAACTGCTTTTTGATAGATATGTTTATTCTTCTCACATAGATAAAACTTTCCTTTTATTACGCAGTTTGGAAACTCCGTCATGGACGGACTAGCGAAGGGACACTTGGGAGCACACTCAGGTCTATGATGAAATAGGAAATATCTTCAGATAAATACTGGAGAGAAGTTTTCTGAGAAATTGCTTTGTGACGTGTGCATTCCACTCAGGGAGTTATACCTCCTTTCTCATAAGGCAGTGTTTGAGCACTGTTCTGTAAAACCAAAAAAGAGATATTTTGGAGTGCATTGAAGACTATTGTGAAAAGTGAAATGCCCTCAAATAAAACCCTGAAAGAAGCTTTCCAAGAAACTACTCTCTGATATGTGCATTCATTTCTCAGAGTTAAAGCTTACTCTACGTTGCCCAGTTTGGAAACTCTGTCTTTGAAGAATCTGGGAAGGGATATTAAGTGCTGCCTGGAGGCTTATGGTGAGCAAGGAAACGTCTTCTGATGAAAACTGGAGAGAAACTTTCTGAGCAACTGCTTTTTGATGTTTGTATTCGTCTCATAGACTTAAACCATTCTTTGGATTGAGGAGAATGAAATCAGTTTTTGTGGAATCTGAGGAAGGACATTTGGCAACGTTCCTTGGAATATGGAGAAAGAAATATCCTCCAGTAAAATCCAGAAGGAAGCTTTCTGTGAAACTGCTCTGTATCATCTTAATTCCTCTCACACAGTTAAGCCTCTCTTTTCATTGAGCAGTTTTCTATCCTGTTTATGTTTAGTGTGTGAAGGGATATTGGGGAGTGCTTTGAGGCTTACGGAGAAAAAGGAAGTATGTTCAGACCAAAACTGGAGAGAAGCTGTCCGAGGAACTACTTTGTGATATGTACATTCCACTCACAGTGTTATACCTTTCTTCTCATACAGCATCAAGGAAACCCTTTTGGAGAAAAATGCACCAAGGGATATACGGGGGCGTATTGACACCTACGTTGAAAAGAGAAATGGCCTCAGACAATAACTGGAAAGAAGCTTTCTCTGAAACTGCTTTGTGATTTGAGTATTCATGTCACATAGATAAAGGTTTCATTACATTACACAGCTTGGAAACTCTGTCAAAGATGGATCCAAAAAGGGACATGCGGAAGCACATTCAGGAATGTGGTGAAAAAGTAAATAACTTATGATAGAAACTGGAAAGAAGCTTTCTGTTAATCTGCTTTTTGCTGTGTTTATTGATCTCACACAGATAAAGCTTTCTTTACATCACTCAGTTTGGAAACTCTGTCATGGTCGGATCCGCAGTGGGATATTCGGGATCACATTCAGGACTATGGTGTAAAAGGAAATAACTTCAGATAAAAACTGGAGACAAGCTTTCTGGGAAACTGCTTTGTGATGTGTGCATTCATATCATAGAGTAAAATCACTCTTTGGATTGAGCAGTTTGAAATCACTGTTTCTGTGGAACCAGAGAAAGGATATTCGGGAATGCTCTTTAGAATATGGTATACAAGAAATATCCTCAGGTAAAAACCAGAAGGAAGCGTTCTGTGAAACTGCTCTTTGTCGTGTGAATTCCACTCGCACAGTTAAGCTTCTCTTTTCATTGAGCAGTATTCTAACACTGTTTTTGTTTAGTCTGCGAAGGGATATTCGGGAGCGCTTTGAGGCTTACAGTGAAAAAGGAAATATCTTCAGATAGAAACTGGAGAGAAGCTTTCCGAGGAGCTGCCTTGTGACGTGTGCATTCCATTCACTGAATTATACCTTTGTTCTCATAGAGGATTGGGGAATTGCTTTTGGAGAAAAGGCTACCAAGTGACATTCGGGACTATGGGGATGGCTATGGTGAAAAAGGAAATATCCTCAGATAAAAACTGGAAAGAAGATGTCCGTGAAACTGCTTTGTGATAGATATGTTTATTCATCTCACATAGGTAAAATTTTCCTTATATTACGCAGTTTGGAAACTCCATCGTGGACGGATCTGCAAAGGGACATTCGGGAGCACATTCAGGTCTATGGTGAAAGAGGAAATATCTTGAGATAATAAGTGGAGAGAAGTTTTCTGAGAAACTGCATTGTGATGTGTGCATTCCACTATGGGAACTGCACCTCTTTTCTCCTAATAAGGTGTTTGAGCACTGTTCCTGTAAAGCAGACAATGTGACATTGAAGCACATTGAAGACTATGGCAAAAAGTGAAATATCCTCAAATAAAACCCAGAAAGAAGC
>NW_012109463.1:356517-358220 GCF_000951045.1 Mandrillus leucophaeus | reverse complement strand
ACTACTTTGTGACGTGTGCATTCCACTCACAGAGTTATACCTTACTTCTCATAGAGGATTGGGAAACCCCTTTTGGAGAAAAAGCTACCAAGGGACATTCAGGAGCATATGCATGGGTATGGTGAAAAAGGAAATATCCTCAGACAAATACTGGAAAGAAGCTTTCTGTGATACTGCTTTGTGATAGATATATTTATTCATCACACATAGATAAAACGTTCTTTATATTATGCAGTTTGGAAACTCTGTTATGGACTTATCTGTGAAAGGACATTCAGGAGAACATTCAGGCTTACGTTGAAAAAGGAAATATACCTGATGTAAATGACGAGTTGATGGGTGCTGATGAGTTGATGGGTGCAGCACACCAACATGGCACAAGTATACATATGTAACAAACCTACACGTTAAGCTCATGTACCCTAGAACTTAAAGTATTAAAAAAAAAAAACTGGAGAGAAGATTTCTGAGAAATTGCTTTGTGATGTGTGCCTTCCACTCAGGGAGTTATACCTCTTTTCTCATAAGGCAGTGTTTGAACACTGTTCCTGTAAAACCCAAAAAGTCATATTTTGGAGCCCATTGAAGACTACAGCGAAAAGTGAAATATCCTCAAATAAAACCCGGAAAGAAGCGTTCCAAGAAACTGCTCTCTGATATGTGCATTCATTTCAGAGAGTTAAAGCTTACTTTACATTGCCCAGTTTGAAAACTCTGTCTTTGAGGAATCTGTGAATGGGTATTAAGTGTCATCCAGAGGACAGTGGTGAGCAAGGAAATGTCTTTCGATGAAAACTGGAGAGAAACTTTCTCAGCAACTGCTTTGTGATGTGTGTATTCATCTCATGGAGTTAAAGCATTCTTTGGATTGAGCACTTTGAAATCACTATTTCTGTGGAATCTGAGGGAGGACATTTTGAAATGCTCTATAGAATATGGAGAAAGAAATATCCTCAGATAAAAACCAGAAGGAACCTTTCTGTGAAACTGCTATGTGTCTTCTGAATTCCTCACATGCTGTTAAGCTTCTCTTTTCATTGAGCAGTTTTCTAACACTGTTTATGTTTAGCATGCAAAGGGATATTCAGGAGCGCTTTGAAGCTTACCGTGTAAATAGAAGTATGTTCAGATAGAAAGTGGAGAGAAGCTTTCCGAGGAACTGCTTTGTGATGGGTACATTTCACTCACAGAGTTATACCTTTCTTTTCATAGATGATTTGAGAATCCCTTTTGGAGAAAAAGCTACCAAGGGACATTCGGGAGTATATGTATGGTTATTGTGAAAAAGGAAATATACTCAGAGAAAAACTGGAAAGAAGCTTTCTGTGAAACTGCTTTGTGATATATATGTATTTATTCATCTCACATAGATAAAACTTTCTTTATATTACGGAGTTTTGAAACTCCGTCATGGACAGATCCACCAAGGGAAATTCGGAGCACGTTCAGGCCTATGGTGAAAAAGGAAATATTTTCAGATAAAAACTGGAGAGAGGTTTTCTGAGAAACTGCTTTGTGATGTGTGTGTTCCCCTCAGGGAGTTATACCTCTTTACCATAAGGCAGTGTAAGAACCCCATTCCTGTAAAACCAAAAAAGTGATATTTTAGAGCGCATTGAAGACTATGACGAAAAGTGAAATATCCTCAAATAAAACCCAGAAAGAAGCATTCCAAGAAACTGTTCTCTGACATGTTCATTCAT
>NW_012109463.1:350129-356302 GCF_000951045.1 Mandrillus leucophaeus | reverse complement strand
ATGTGTATTCATCTCATGGAGTTAAATCATTCTTTGGATAGAGTAGTTTGAAATCCCTGTTTCTGTGGAATCTGTGAAAGGATATTTGGGAACGCTCTTTAGAATATGCTGAAAAAGAAATACCCTCCAATAAAAACCAGAAGAAATCTTTCCGTGAAACTGCTCTTTGTTGCATAAATTCCGCTCACACCATTAAGTTTCTCTTCTCATTGAGCAGTATTCTAACACTGTTTTTGCTTAATCTGCGAAGGGATATTTGGGAGCACTTTGAGGCTTATGGTGAAAAAGGAAATATCTTCAGATAGAAACTGGAGAGAAGCTTTCCGAGGAGCTGCTTTGGGACTTGTGCATTCCACTCACAGAGTTAAATCTTTCTTTTCATCGGATTGGGGAATCCCTTTTGCAGAAAAAGCTACCGGGGGACATTCGGGAGTATAGGGATGGCTACGATGAAAAAGGAAATATCCTCAGAAAAAAACTGGAAAGATTTCTGTGAAACTGCTTTGTGATAGATATGTTTATTCATCTCACATAGATAAAACTTTCAACTTTCCTTATATTATGCAGTTTGGAACTCCGTCATGGACAGATCCGTGAAGGGACATTCCAGAGCACATTCAGGCCTACAGTGAAAAAGGAGATATCTTCAGATAAAAACTGGAGAGAAGCTTTCTGAGAAACTGCTTGGTGATGTGTGCATTCCACTCAGGGAGTTGTACCTCTTTTCTCATAAGGCAGTGTTTGAACACTGTTCCTGTAAAACCGAAAAACTCATATTTCGGAACGCATGGCAGACTATGGCGAAAGTGAAATATACTCAAATAAAACCCAGAAAGAAGCGTTCCAAGAAACTGCTCTCTGACGTGTGCATTCATTTCAGAGAGTTAAAACTTACTCTACATTTCCCAGTTTGGAAAGTCTGTCTTTGAGGATTCTGTGAAGGGATATTAAGTGGCTCCCAGAGAACAGTGGTGAGAAAAGAAATGTCTTTCATTGAAAACTGGAGAGAAGCTTTTTGAGCAGCTGCTCTGTGATGTGTGTATTATTCTCATACAGTTAAATCATTCTTTGGATTGAAGAGTTTGAAATCGCTGTTTCTGTGGAACGTGAGAAAGGATTTGGGAACACTCTTTAGAATATGCTGAAAAAGAAATACTCTCATATAAAAAACAAAAGGAAGCTTTCTGTGAGACTCCTCTGTGTTGAGTGAATTCTACTCACACAGTTTAGCTTGTCTTCCCATTGAGCAGTATTCTAACACTGTGTTTAGTCTGTGAAGGGATATTCGGGAGCGCTAGGAGGCTTATGGTGAAAACGGAAATATCTTCAGATAGAACCTGGAGAGAAGCTTTCAGAGGAGCTGCTTTGTGATGTATGCATTTCACTCACAGAGGTATATCTTTCTATGCATAGAGGGTTTGGGAATCCCTTTTGGACAAAAAGCTACCAAGGGACATTCGGGAGTATATGTATGGTTATTGTGAACAAGGAAATATCCTCAGAGAAAAACTGGAAAGAAGCATTCTGTGAAACCGCTTTGTGAGATACATATTTATTCATCTCACATAGATAAAACATTCTTAAATTACGCAGTTTGGAATCTCCGTCATGGACGGACCCACGAAGGGAAATTCAGGAGCACATTCAGTCCTATGGTGAAAAAGGAAGTATCTTCAGATAAAAACTGGAGAGAGGATTTCTAAGAAACTGCTTTGTGATGTGTGCATTCCCCTCAGGGAGTTATACCTCTTTATCATAAGGCTGTGAATGAATACTATTCCTGTAATACCGAAAGAGTGGTATTTTGGAGTGCATTGATGACTATGGTGAAAAGTGAAATATCCTCAAATAAAAACCAGAAAGAAGCGTTCCAAGAAACTACTCTCTGATATTTGCATTCATTTCACAGAGTCAAAGCTTTCTCTACGTTGCCCAGTTTGGAATCTCTGTCTTTGAGGAATCTGCGAAGGGATATTAGGTGGTGCCCGAAGGTCTGTGGTGAGTAAGGAAATGTCTTCCGTTGAAAACTGGAGAGAAGCTTTCTGAGCAACTGCTTTGTGATGTGTGTATTCATCTCATGGAGTTAAGTCATTCTTTGGATAGAGCAGTTGGAAATCCCTGTTCTGTGGAATCTGTGAAAGGACATTTGTGAACGCTCTTTAGAATATGCTGAAAATGCAATACCCTCAGATAAAAACCAGAAGTAAGCTTCCTGTGAAACTGCTCTGGATTGTGTGAATTCCACTCGCACTGTTAAGCTTCTTTTTTCATTGAGCTGTATTGTACCATTGTGTTTGTTTAGTCTGCAAAGGGATACTTGGTAGCGCTTTGTGGTTTATTGTGAAAATGGAAATATCTTCAGATAGAAACTGGAGAGAAGCTTTCCGAGGAGGTGCTTTGTGATGTGGGCATTCTACTCACTGTGTTATACCTTTCTTTTCATGGAGGATTAGGGAATCGCTTTTGGAGAAAAGGCTACCACGGGACATTCAGGAGTATATGGATGACTACGGTGAAAAACGAAATATGCTCAGACAAAAACTGGAAAGAACATTTCTGTGAAACTACTTTGTGATAGATATATTTATTCATCTCACATAGATAAAATGTTCTTTATATTACGTAGTTAGGAAACTCCATCATGGACGGTTCCGTGAAGGGACATTCGGGAGCACATTCAGGCCTATGGTGAAAAAGGAAATCTCTTCAGATAAAAAATGGGGAGAAGCTTTCTGAGAAACTGCTTTGTGACGTGTGCATTCCACTCACAGTGTTATAACTCTCTTCTCATACATCATTGGTTAAACCCTTTTGGAGGAAAAGGTACCAAGCGATATTTGGGAGCATATTGATGTATATGTAGAAAAGGGAAATAGCCTCAGACAAAAACTGGAAAGAAGCTTTCTGTGAAACTGCTCAGTGCTAGGTGTATTCATCTCACATAGATAAAACTTTCTTTACATTACGCTTCTTGGAAAGTCTGTCATGGACGGATCCATGAAGGGACATTTTGGAGCACATTCAGGACTATGGTGAAAAAGGAAATATCTTCAGATAGAATCTGGAAAGAAGGTGTCTGTGGGTCTGCCTTTTGCAATGTTCATTCATTTCACATAGATAAAGCTTTCTTTACCTTATGCATCTTGGCAACACTGTCATGGATGGATCGGTGAAGGGACATTCGGGAGCACATTTAACATTGTGGGGAAAATCAAAGCATCTTCAAACAAAAACCGAGGGGAAGATTTCTGAGAAACTGCTTTATGACGTGAGTATTCCACTCAGGGAGTTATACCTCTTTTCTCATAAGGCAGTGTTTAAACACTGTTCCTGTAAAAGCAAAAATGTGATATTTCAGAGCGCATTGAAGACTATGGTGAAAAGTGAAATATCCTCAAATAAAACTCAGAAAGAACCATTCCAATAAACTGCTCTCTGATATGTGTATTCATGTCACAGAGTTCAAACTTATTCTACACTGCCCAGTTGGAAACTCCATCTTTGAGGAATATGCGAAGGGATATTAAGTGACACCCTGAGGCATGTGTTGAGCAAGGAAATGTCTTCCATTGAAAACTGGAGAGAAGCTTTCTGAGCAGCTGCTTTGTGATGTGTGTATTCATCTCGTAGGGTTAAATCATTCTTGGGATAGAGCAGTTTGAAACCACTGTTTCTGTGGGACCTGAGAAAGGAAATTTGTGAACGCTCTTTAGAATACGCTGAAAAACCAATACCTTCAGATAAAATTCAGAAGCAAACTTCCTGTGAAACTGCTCTGTGTCATGTGAATTCCACTTGCCCAGTTGAGCTTCACCTTTCATTGAGCAATTTCCTAACACTGTTTATGTTTAGCGTGAGTAGGGATATTCGGGAACACTTTGAGGCTCACGGTGAAAATGGAAACATGTTCTGATAGAAACGGGAGAGAAGCTTTCCGAGGTGCTGCATTGTGACATGTGCATTCCACTCACAGTGTTATACCTCTCTTCTCATACAGTATCTAGGAAACCCTTTCTGTGAAACTGTTCTTAGATATGTGTATTCGTCTCATTTAAATAAATCTTTCTCTGCATTTCGCAGCTTGGAAACTCTGTCATGGATGGATCCGCAAAGGGATATTCAGGAACACATTGAGGACTGTGGTGAAAAAGCAAATATCTTCAGATAAAAACTGGAAAGAAGCATTCTGTGAATCTGCTTTTTGCTATGTTTATTCATCTCACATAGATAAAGCTTTATTTACATTACGCAGCATGGAAACTCCATGATGGACGGATCTGTGAAGGGATATTCGGGATCACATTCGGGCCTATGGTGAAAAAGGAAACATGGTCAGATAAAAAGTGGAGAGAAGCTTTCTGAGAAACTTCTTGGTGATGTCTGCATTCCACTCAGTAAGTTATACCTTTCTTCTCATAAGGTGCTTTTGGAACACTGTTCCTATAAAACTAAAAATGTGATATTCAGAGTACATTGAAGACTATGGCGAAAAGTGAAATGTTGTTCAATAAAACCCAGAAAGAAGCATTCCAGGAAACTGATCTCTGACGTGTCCATTCATTTCACAGACTTAAAACTTACTCTACATTTCCCAGTTTGGAAAGTCTGTCTTTGAGGATTCTGTGAAGGGATATTAAGAAGTGACTGGAGGCCTGTGGCGAGCAAGGAAATGTCTTCCTTTGAAAACCGGAGAGAAGTTTTCTGAGCAACTGCTTTGTGATGTGTGTATTCATCTCATAGAGTTAAATCATTCTTTGGATGGAGCGGTTGGAAATCACTCTTTCTGTGGAATGTAAGAAAGGACATTTGGGAACGCTCTTAAGAATATGCTGAAAAATAAATACCCTCCAGTAAAAAACAGAAAGAAACTTACTGTGAAACTGCTCTGTATTGTGTGAATTCCACTCACACAGTTAAGCTTCTGTTTTCATTAAGCAGTATTCTAACGTTGTTTTAGTTTAGTCAGTAAACGGATACTCAGGAGCACTTTGAGGCTTATGGTGAAAATGGAAATATCATCAGATACAAACTGGAGAGAAGATTCCCATGGAACTGCTTTGTGACGTGCGCATTCCACTCACAGAGTTATACTTTTCTTCTCATAGAGGATTGCAGAATCTCTTTTGAAGAAAAAGCTAACAGGGGACATTCGGTAGTATATGGACGGCTATGGTGAAAAAGGAAATATCCTCAGACAAAAACTGGAAAGAAGCTTTCTGTGAAACTGCTTTGTGATAGATATGTTCATTCATCTAACATAGACAAAACTTTCTTTCTATTACGCAGTTTTGAAACGCCGTCATGGACGGATTCACGAAGGGTCATTCAGAGCACCTTCTGGCCAATGGTGAAAAAGGAAATATCTTCAGACAAAAACTGGATAGAAGCTTTCTGAGAAACTGCTTTGTGATGTGTGCATTCCACTCAGGGAGTTATACCTCTTCTCTCATAAGGTAGGGTTTGAATACTGTTCCTGTAAAACCGAAAATGTGATATTTCGGAGCGCATTGAAGACTATCGTGAAAAGTGAAATATCCTCAAATAAAATCGAGAAAGAAGCGTCCCAAGAAACTGCTGTCTGATATGTGCATTCATTTCACAGAGATAAAGCTTACTCTATGTTACCCAGTTTGGAAACTCTGTCTTTGAGGAATCTGTGAAGGGATATTAAGTGGCCCCCGGAGGCTTGTGGTGAGAAGGAAACATCTTCTGATGATAACTGGAGAGAAGCTTTCTGAGCAACTGCTTGGTGATGTGTGTATTCGTCTCATATTCTTAAACTATTCTTTGGATTGAGCAGTTTGAAATCACTGTTTTTATGGAATCTGAGGAAGGACATTTGGGAACGCTCCTTAGAATATGGAGAAAGAAATATCCTCAAGTAAAATCCAGAAGGAAGCTTTCTGTGAAACTGCTCTGTGTCTTCTTAATTCCTCTCGCTCAGTAAGCCTCTGTTTTCATTGAGCAGTTTTGTAACCCTGTTTATGTTTAGTGTGTGAAGTGATAATCGGGTGTGTTTTTAGGTTTATGGTGAAAAAGGAAATATGTTCAGACCGAAACTGAAGAGAAGCTTTCCAAGGAACTGCTTTGTGCTGTGTGCATTCCACTCACACTGTTATACCTCTCTTCTCATACAGCATCAGAGAAACCTTTTTGGAGGAACAGATACCAAG
>NW_012109463.1:322814-347517 GCF_000951045.1 Mandrillus leucophaeus | reverse complement strand
AAATCACTGTTTCTGTGGACCTGAGAGAGGACATTTAGGAATGCTCTTTAGAATATGTGGAAAAAGAAACACTCTCAGATAAAAAGCAGAAGGAAGCTTTCTGTGAAACTGCTCTATGTTGTGTGAATTCCACTTGCACAGTTAAGCTTCTCTTTTCATGGAGCAGTATTCTAACACTGTGTTTAGTCTGCAAAGGGATATTCGGGAGTGCTTTGAGGCTTATGGTGAAAAAAGATATATGTTCAGATGGAAACTGGAGAGAAGCTTTCCGCGGAACTGCTTTGTGACGTGTGCATTCCACTCACAGATTTATGTCTTTTTTCTCATAGAGGATTGGGGAATCCCTTTTGGAGAAAAAGCTACCAAGGGACATTCAGGAGTATATGGATGGCTATGGTGGAAAAGTAAGTATCCTCAGACAAAAACTGGAGAGAAAATTTCTCTGAAACTGGTTTGTGATGGATATGTTTATTCATCTCAAAGAGATAAAACTTTCCTTATATTATGCAGTTTGGATACTCCCTCATGGACAGATCCGCAAAGGGACATTCTTAAACACATTCAGGCGTATGGTGAAAAATGAAATATCTTCAGATAAAAACTGGAGAGAAGCTTTCTGGGAAACTGGTTTGTGATGTGTGCATTCCTCTCAAGGAATTATATCTCTTTTCTCATAAGGCAGTGTTTGAGCACGGTTCCTGTAAAAATGAAAAAGTGTTATTTTGGAGTGCATTGAAAACTATGGCAAAAAGTGAAATATCCTCAAATAAAACCCAGAAAGAAGCATTCCAAGAAACTGCTCTCTGACATGTACATTCACTTCACAGAGTTAAAGTTTACTGTACGTTGCCCAGTTTGGAAACTCTGTCTTTGAGGAATCTGTGAAGGGATATTAAGTGGCTCCCGGAAGCTGGTGGTGAGCAAGGAAACATCTTCTGATGAAAACTGGAGAGAAGCTTTCTGAGCAACTGCTTTGTGATGTGTGTATTCATTTCATAGAGTTAAATCGTTCTTTGGATTGAGCAGTTTGAAATCACTGTTTCTTTGGAAACTAAGAGAGGACATTTGAGAACACCTTTTAGAATATGCTGAAAAAGAAATACCCTCAGATAAAAAGCAGAAGGAAGCTTTCTGTGAAACTGCTCTATGTCGTGTGAATTCTACTTGCACAGTTAAGCTTCTCTTTTCAGGTAGCAGTATTCCAACACTGTGTTTAGTCTGCAAAGGGATATTCGGGAGTGCTTTGAGGCTTACAGTGAAAAAGGAAATATGTTCAGATAGAAACTGGAGAGAAGCTTTCCGAGGAAATGCTTTATGATGTGTGCATTCCACTCACAGATTTATGCCTTTTTTCTCATAGAGGATTGGGGAATCCCTTTTCGAGAAAAAGATACCAATCGACATTCAGGATTATATGGATGGCTATGGTGGAAAAGTAAGTATCCTCAGACAAAAACTGGAGAGAACCTTTCTGTGAAACTGGTTTGTGATGGATATGTTTATTCATCTCAAAGAGATAAAACTTTCCTTCTTTACGCAGTTTGGATACTCCCTCATGGACAAATCCACAAAGCGACATTCCTGAGCACATTCAGGCATATGGTGAAAACGGAAATATCTTCTGATGGAAACTGGAGAGAAGCTGTCTGAGCAACTGCTTTGTGAGGTGCGTATTCATCTCATAGAGTTAAACCTTTCTTTGGATTGAGAAGTTTGAAATCATTGTTTGGGTGAGATCTGAGGAAGGACATTTGGGAATGCTTTTTAGAATATGGAGAAAGAAATATCCTCAGATGAAAACCAGAAGGAAGTTTTCTGTGAAACTGCTTTGTGTCGAGTGAATTCCTCTTCCGCATTAAGCTTGTCTTTTCGTTGAGCAGTTTTCTAAAACTGTTTATGTTTAGTCTGCGAAGGGATATTCTGGAGCACTTTGAGGCTTATGGTGAAAATGGAAATATCTTCAGATTGAAACTGGAGAGAAGCTTTCTGAGGAGCTGCTTTGTGACGTGTGCATTCCACTCACAGAGTTATACTTTTTATCTCATAGAGTATTGGGAAATCCCTTTTGGAGAAAAAGCTACCAAGGGACATTCACCATATGGAGCACACAGTGAAAAAGGAAATATCCTCAGGCAAAAACTGAAGAGAAGCTTTCTCTGTAAATGCTTTGTGGTAGATATGTTTATTCACCTCACATAGACAAAATTTTCTTGACATTATGAAGTTTGGAAACTCCATCATGGACGGATCTGCGAATTGACATTTGGGAACAAATTCAGGCCTATGGTGAAAAAGGAAATATCTTCAGATAAAAACCGGAGAGAAGCTTTCTGAGAAACTGCTTTGTGATGTGTGCATTCCACTCAAGGAGTTATACCTCATTTTTCATAAGAAAGTGTTTGAACACTGTTCCTGTAAAACAGAAAAAGTGATGTTTCTGAGGGCATTGAAGACTATGGAGAAAAGTGAAATAACCTCAGATAAAACCCAGAAAGAAGCATTCCAGGAATCTGCTCTCTGATATGTGCATTCATTTCACACAGTTCAATTTTTTAACACTGTTTATTTTTAGCATGTGAGGGGATATTCTGAAGCATTTTGAGGCTTACAGTGAGAAAGGCAATGTGTTCAGATAGAAACTGGAGAGAAGCTTTCCGAGAAACTGCTTTGTGCTGTGTGCATTCCACTCAAAGTGTTATACCTCTCTTCACATACAGCATCGGGGAAACCCTTTTGGAGAAAAAGTACCAAGGGATATTCAGGGGCATATTGATGCCTATGGTGAAAATGGAAATAGCCTCAGACAAAAACTGGAAGGAAGCTTTCTGTGAAACTGCTCTGTGCTATGTGCACTCATCTCACATAGATAAACTTTTCTTTACATTATGCAGCTCGGAAACTCTGTCACGGACGGATCCCGAAGGGACATTCGGGAGCACATTCACGACTGTAGAGAAAAAGAAAATATCTTTAGATAAATCTTTAAAGATGTTTCTATGAATCTGATTTTTGTTATGTTTATTCATTTCACAAAGATAAAGGTTTCTTTACCTTATGCAGCTTGGAAATTTCCTAATGGGTGGATCCACGAAGAGATATTCTTGATCACATTCAGGCCGGTGGTAAAAAAGAAAATATCTTCAGATAAAAACTGGAGAGAAGCTTTCTGAGAAACTGCTTCGTGATGTGTGCATTCCACTCAGGGATTTATACCTCTTTTCTCATAAGGCAGTGTTTGAACACTGATCCTGTAAAACTCAAAAAGTGATATTTCGGAGCTCATTCCAGACTATGGCGAAAAGTGAAATATCGTCAAATAAAACCCAGAAAGAAGCATTTCAAGAAACTGCTCTCAGATATATGTATTCATTATACAGAGTTAAAGCTTGCTCTACATTGCCCAGTTTGGAAACTCTGTCTTTGAGGATTCTGCAAAGGGATATTAAGTGGTGCCCGGATGCCTGAGGTGAGCAAGAAAATGTCTTGCGATGAAAACTGGAGAGAAGCTTTCTGAGAAACTGCTTTGTGATGTGTGCATTCCACTATTATACCTCTCTTCTCATACAGCATCGGGGAACCCCTTTTGGAGAAAAAGCTACCAAGTGATATATGGGAGCATATTGACAGCAATGGTGAAAAGGGAAATAGCCTCAGACAAAAACTGGAGAGAAGCTTTCTGTGCAACTGCTCTGTGATATATGTATTCATCTCACATAGATAAAGCTCTCTTTACATTACACATCTTGGATCTTTGTTATGGACGGATCCATGAAGGGAGATTCGGGAGCACATTCAGGACTAGGGTGAAAAAGGAAATATCTTCAGATAATAACTGGAAAGAATCTTTCTGTGAATCTGTTTTTAGTTATGTTTAATCATCTCAGATAGATAAAGCTTTCTTTACATTACACAGCTTGGAAACTCCGTCATGGATGGATCCACAAAGGGACATTCGGGAGCACATTCAGGCCTACGGTGAAAATGGAGATATCTTCGTATAAAAACTGGATAGAAGCTTTCTGAGAAACTGCTTTGTGATGTGTGCATTCCACTCAAGGAGTTATGCCTCTTTTCTCATAAGGCAGTGTTTGAACACTGTTCCTGTAAAACCAAAACGGTGGTATTTTGGAGTGCATTGAAGACCATGGAGAAAAGTCAACTATCCTCAAATAAAACCCAGAATGAAACATTGCAAGAAACTGCTCTCTGATATGTGTATTCATTTCACAGAGTTAAAGCTGACTCTACATTTCGCAGTTTGGAAATTCTGTCTTTGAGGAATCTCTGAAGGGATATTAAGTTGCGCCTGTGATGAACAAGGAAATGTCTTCCAATGAAAGCTGGAGAGAAGCTATCTGAGCAATTTCTTTGTGATGTGTGTATTCATCTCATAGAGTTAAATCACTTTTTGCATTGAGCAGTTTCAAATCACTCTTTCTGTGGAATCTGAGGAAGTACATTTGAGAACGGTCTTTAGAATATGGAGAAATCCTCTCATAAAAGCCAGAAGGAAGTTTTCTGTGAAACTGCCATGTGTCGTGTGAATTCCTCTCACTCAGATAAGATTCTCTGTTCCCTGAGCAGTTTTCTAACACTGTTTATGTTTAGCGTTCAAATAGATATTGGGGAGCGCTTGAGGCTTAGGGAGAAAAAGGATATATGCTCAGATATAAACTTGAGAGAAGCTTTCCGTGGAACTGCTTTGTGATGTGTGCATTCCACTCACAGTGATATACCTCTCTTCTCATACAGCATTGGGTAAACCCTTTTGGAGAAAAATGTACCAGGGGATATTTGGGAGCATATTATTGCCTATGGTGCAAAGGGCAGTAGCCTCAGACAGAAAATGGAAAGAATCTTTCTGTGAAACTGCTCTGTGCTATGTGTTTTCATTTCACATAGATAAAGCTTTCTTTATATTATGCAGCTTGGAAACTGTGTCATGGTCGTATCTGCAAAGGGACATTCAGGAGCACATTCAGGACTACGGTACAAATAGTAATATCTTCAGACAAAAACTGGAAAGAAGCTGTCTGTGAGTCTGCTTTTTGCTACGTTTATTCAAGCTTTCTTTACATTACACAGCTTTGAAATTCTGTCATGGACAGCTTCGCAAAGGGACATTTGGGAGCACATTCAGGACGCTGGTGAAAAAGGAAATTTCTTCAGATAAAAACCAGAAAGAAGCTTTCTGTGTATCTGCTTTTTGCTATGTTTATTCATCTCACGTAGATAAAGCTTTCTTTACATCACACAGCTTGAAAACTCTGTCATGGACAGATACGGGAAGGGCATTCGGGAGTACATTCAGGACTATGGTGAAAAGGGAAATATCTTCAGACAAAAACCATAAGGAAGCTTTCTGTGAAACTGCTATGTGTCACGTGAATTCCTCTCGCTCACTTAAGCTTCTCTTTTCATTGAGCAGTTTTCTAAAACTGTTTATGTTTAACGTGCAAAGGGATAATCGGGAGGGCTTTGAGGCTTAGGGTGAAAAAGGAAATATGTTCAGATAGAAACTGTAAAGAAGCTTTCTCAGGCACTGCTTTGTGACGTGTGCATTCCACTCAAAGTGTTATACCTCTCTTCTCATACAGCATCGGGGAAACCCTTTTGGAGAAATAGGTACCAAGGAATATTGGGGAGCATATTGACGCCTAAGGTGAAAAGGGAACTAGCCTCAGGCAAAAACTGGAAAGAAGCTTTCTGTGAAACTGTTTTGTGATATGTGTATTCATCTCACATAGGTAAAGCTTTCATTACATTACGCAGCTTGGAAACTCTGTCAAGGACAGATCTGGGAAGGGACATTCGGGAGCACATTCAGGATGATGGTGACAAAGTAAATATATTCAGATAAAAACTGGATAGAAGCTTTCTGTGAATCTGCTTTTTGCTATGTTTATTCACTTCACATAGATAAAACTTTCTTTACATTACCCAGCTTTCAAATTCCATCATGGAGGGATCGGCGAAGGGATATTTGGGATCACATTCAGGCCTATGATGAAAAAGGAAATATCTTCAGATAAAAACTGAAGAGAAGCTTTCTGAGAAACTGCTTTGTGATGTGTGCATTCCACTCAGGGAGTTGTTCCTCTTTTCTCATAAGGCACTGTTTGAACACTGTTCCTCTAAAACCTAAAAAGTGATATTTTTGAGCGCATTGAAGAATACGGTGAAAAGTGAAATATCCTCAAATAAAACCCAGAAAGAAATGTTCCAAGAAACTGCTCTCTGATATATGCATTCTTTTCACACAGTTAAAGCTTACTGTATATTGCCCAGTTTGGAAAATCTGTCTTTGAGGAATCTTCGAAGGGATATTAAGTTGTGCCCAGAGGCCTGTGGTGAGCAAGGAAATCTCTTCTGTTAAAAACTGTAGAAAAGTTTTCTGAGCAACTGCCTGTGATGTGTGTTTTCATCTCATAGACTTAAGTCATTCTTTGGATTGAGTAGTTTTAAATCACTGTTTCTGTGGAACCTGAGAAAAGACATTTGGGAATGCTCTTTAGAATATGCTGAAAAAGAAATACCCTCAGACAAAGACCAGAATGAAGCTTTCTGTGAAACTGCTCTGTGTCGTGTGAATTCCACTTGCATAGTTAAGATTCTCTTTTCAATGAGCAATATTCTAACACTGTTTTTGTTTAGTCTGTGAAGAGATATTTGGGAGCTCTTTGAGGCTTATGGTGAACACTGAAATAACTTCAGATAGAAACTGGAGAGAAGCTTTCCGAGGACCAGCTTTGTGACATGTGTGTTTCACTCACAGAGTTATACCTTTCTTCTCATAGAGGATTGGGGAATCCCTTTTCAAGAAAAAGCTACCAAGGGACATTCCTGAGTATATGGTCGGCTATGGTGAGAAAGGAAATATCCTCAGATAAAAACTGCAAAGAATCTTTCTGTGAAATTGCTTTGTAATAGATATGTATATTCATCTCACAAAGATAAAACTTTGTTTACAGTATGCAGTTTGGAAACTCCATGATGGACGGGTGCATGATGGGACATTCGGGAGCACATTCAGGAATATGGTGAAAAAGGAAATATCTTCAGATAAAAATTGTAAAGAAGTGTTCTGTGAATCTGCTTTTGCTATGTTTATTCATCTCACATAGATAAAGCTTTCTTTACATAACGTAGCCTGGAAACTCCATCATGGACAGATGCACAGTGGGATATTCAGGATCAAATTCAGGCCTATGGTGAAAAAGGAAATCTCTTCAGATAAAAACTGGAGAGAAGTTTTCTGAGAAACTGCTTTAAGATGTGTGCATTCCACTCAGGGAGTTATACCTCTTTTCTTTTAAGGCAGTGTTTGAAACCTATTCCTGTAAAACCAAAAAAAATTGATATTTTGGAGCACATTGAGGATTATGGCGAAAAGTGAAATATCCTCAAGTAAAATCCAGAAAGCAGCGTTGCAAGAAACTGCTCTCTGATGTGTGCATTCATTTGACAGAGTTCAAGCTTACTCTACATTGCCCAGTTCGAAAACTCTGTCTTTGAGGAATCTGCGAAGGGGTATTAAGTGGCTCCCGGAGGCCTGTGGTGAGCAAGGAAATGCCTTCCGGTGAAAACTGGAAAGAAGCTTTGTGAGCAACTGTTTTGTGATGTATGTATTCATCTCATAGAGTTAAAGCATTCTTTGGATTGAGCACTTTGAACTCACTATTTCTGTGGAATCTGATGAAGGACATTTTGGAATTCCCTATAGAATATGGAGAAAGAAATATCCTCAGATAAAAACCAGAAGGAACCTTTCTGTGAAACTGCTATATGTCATGTGAATTCCTCTCACTCATTTAAGCATCTCTTTTCATTGAGCAGTTTTCTAACCCTGTTTATGTTTAGTGTGCAAAGGTATATTCAGAAGCACTTTGAAGCTTACGATGAAATAGGAAGTATGTTCAGATACAAACTGGAGAGAAGCTTTCCGAGGAACAGCTCTTGATGTGTGCATTCCACTTACATTGTTATACCTCTCTTCTCATACAGCATCGGGGAAATCCTTTTGGAGAAAAAGGTACTATGGGATATTCGGGAGCATATTGACGCCTATGGTGAAAAGAGAAATAGCCTCACACAAAAACCGGAAAGAAGCTTTCTGTGAAACTGCTCTGTGATATGTGTATTCATCTCACATAGATAAAGCTTTCTTTCCATTATGCAGCCGGAAAACTCTGTCACGGACGGATCCATGAAGGGACATTCGGGATCACATACAGGACTATGGTGAAAAAGGAACTATCTTCAGATAAAAACTGGAAAGAAGCTTTCTGTGAATCTGCTTTTTGCTATGTTTATTCATCTCACATAGATGAAGCTTTCTTTACATTACTCAGCTTGGAATCTCCGTCATGGACGAACTGCGAAGGGACATTCGGGAGCACATTCAGGCCTATGGTGAAAAAGGAAATATCTTCAGATAAAAACCAGAGAGAAGCTTTCTGAGAAACTGATTTGTGATATGTGCATTCCACTCAGGGAGTTATTCCTCTTTTCCTATAAGGTAGTGTTTGATCACTGTTCCTGTAAAACTGAAAAAGTGATATTTCGGAGCACATTGAAGACTATGGTGAAAAGTGAACTATCCTCAAATAAAACCCAAAAAGAATGATTCCAAGAAACTGCTCTCTGATATGTGCATTCACTTGACAGAATTAAAGCTTACTCTACATTGCCCAGTTTGGAAACGCTGTCTTTGAGGAATCTGCGAAGGGATTAATGGCACCCGGAGACCTGTGGTGAGCAAGGAAATGTCTTCCATTGAATACTGGAGAGAAGCTTTCTGAACAACTGCTTTGTGAAGTGTGTATTCATCTCAAAGAGTTAAATCATTCTTTGGATTGAGCAGTTTGAAAATACTGTTTCTGTGGAATCTCAGGAAGAATATTTGGGAACGCTCTTTAGAATATCCTGAAATGCTGTTTAAAATATGGAGAAAGAAATATCCTCACATAAAAACCAGAAGGAAGCTTTCTGAAGAACTGCTGTGTGTCGTGTGAATTCCTGTCACTCAATTAAGCTTCTCTTTTTGTTGAGCAGTTTTCTAACACTGTTTATGTTTAGCATATGAAGGGATATTTGGAAGCTCTTTGAGGCTTACAGTGAAAAAGAAATATGTTCAAATAGAAGCAGGAGGGTAGGTTTTAAAGGAACTGTTTTGTGACGTGTGCATTCCACACACAGTGTTATACTTCTCTTTTCATACATCACCAGGGAAACCCTTTTGGAGAAAAAGGTATCAAGGTATATTCGTTTGCATATTGACGCCAATGGTGAAAAAGGAAATAGCCTCAGAAAAAAATTGGAAAAAAGCTTTCTGTGAAACTGCTCTGTGATATGTGTATTCATCTCACATAGATAAAGCTTTCTTTTCATTACGCAGCTTGGAAACTATGTCATGGATGGTTCCGAGAAGGGACACTCGGGAACACATTCAGGAATATGGTGAAAAAGGAAATGTCTTCAGATAAAAACTGGAAGGAAGTTTTCTGTGAATCTACTCTTTGCTATGTTTATTCGTGTCACGTAAATAAAACTTTATTTACATTATGCAGGTAATATGTGTATTCATCCTACAGAGTTAAATCATTCCTTCGATTCAGCAGTTTGAAATCACTGTTTCTGTGGAATCTGAGAAAGGACATTTGGGAACGGTTTTTAGAATATGCTGAAAGAGAAATACCCTTAGATAAAAACCAGAAGGAAGCTTTCTCTGAAACTGCTCTGTGGCATGTGAATTCCACTCATATAGTTAAGCTTCTGTTTTCACTGAGCAGTATTCTAACACTTTTTTTTTGTTTAATCAACTAAGGGATACTCGGGAGCGCTTTGAAGGATTACAGTGAAAATGGAAATATCTTCAGATAGAAACTGGAGAGAAGATTTCCGAGGAGCAGCTTTGTGACGTGTGCATTCCAATCACAGAGTTATACTTTTCTCCTCATAGAGGATTGAGGAATCCCTTTTGGAGAAAAAGCTACCAGGCGACATTCGGGAGTATAGGGATGGCTATGGTGAAAAAGGAAATATTCTCACACAAAAACTGTAAAGAAGCTTTCAGTGAAACTGCTTTGTGATAGATATGCTTATTCATCTCACACAGATAAAATTTTCTCTCTCTTACCCAGTTTTGAAACGTCGTCATGGACAGATTCACGAAGGGACATTCGGGAGCACATACAGGCCTATGTTGAAATAGGAAATATCTTCAGATAAAAACTGGAGAGAAGCTTTCTGAGAAAATGCTTTGTGATGTGTGCATTCCACTCAGGGAGTTATAAGCCTTTTCTCATAAGGCAGTGTTTGAACACTGTTCCTGTAAAACCGAAATAGTGATATTTTGGAGTGCATTGAAGACTATGGTGAAAAGTGAAATATCCTCAAATTAAACCCAGAAAGAAACGTTTCAAGAAACAGCTCTCTGATATGTGCATTCATTTCACAGAGTTAAAGCTTACTCTATGTTGTCCAGTTTGGAAACTCTGTCTTTGAGGAATGTGTGAAGGTATATTTAGTGGCACCCGGAGGCTTGTGGTGAGCAAGGCAACGTCTTCTGATGAAAACTGGAGAGAAGTTTTCTGAGCAACTGGTTTGTGATGTGTGTATTCATGTCATAGAGTTAAACCAACTATGGATTGAGCACTTTGAAATCACTGTTTCTGTGGAATCTGAGGAAAATCATTTGGGAACGCTCCTTAGAATATGGAGAAAGAAATATCCTCAGGTAAAATCCAGAAGAAAGTTTACTGTGAAACTGCTTTGTATCTTCTTATTTCCTCTCGCTCAGTTAAGCCTCTCTTTTCATTGAGCAGTTTTACAGCCCTGTTTATGTTTAGCGTGTGAAGGGATATTTGGGAGCGATTTGAGGCTTACGGTGAAAAAGGAAATATGTTCAGCCCCAAACTGGAGAGAAGCTTTCCGAGGAACTGCTTTGTGACGTGTGCATTCCATTCAGAGTGTTAAACCTCTCTTCTCATACAGCATCGGGGAAATTCTTTTGGAGAAATAAGTACCAAGTGATATTCAGGAGCATGTTGATGCCTGTGGTGAAAAGAGAAATAGCCTCAGAAAAAAACTGTAAAGAAACTTTCTATAAAACTGCTCTTTGATTTGTGTATTCATCTCACCTAGATAAAGCTTTCTTTACATTACTCAGCTTGAAAACTCTGTCATGGATGGATCCACGAAGGGACATACGGGAACACATTCAGGACTATGGTGAAAAAGGAAATATCTTCAGATAAAAACTGGAAAGAAGCTTTCTGTGAATCTGCTTTTTGCTATGTTTATTCATATCACATAGATAAAGCTTTCTTTACATTATACAGCTTGGAAACTCCGTCATGGATGGATCCACAAAGGGATCTTTGGGAACACATTCGGGCCTATGGTGAAAAGGAAATATCGTCAGATAAAAACTGGAGAGAAGTTTCTGAGAAACTGATTGGTGATATGTGCAATCCACTCAGGGAGTTACACCTTTTTTCTCATAAGGCACTGTTTGAGCACTGTTCCTGTAAAACTAAAAAAGTGATATTCGGAACACATTGAAGACTATGGTGAAAAATGAAATATCCTCAAATAAAACCCAGAAAGAAGCATTTCAAGAAACTGCTTGCTGACATGTCCATTCATTACAGAGTTAAAGCTTACTCTACATTTCCTAGTTTGGAAAGTCTATCTTTGAGGATTCTGCGAAGGGATATTAAGTAGCAACCAATTCCTGTGGCAAGCAAAGAAACGTCTTCCATTGAAAATTGTAGAGAAGCTTTCTGAGAAACTCTTTTGTGATGTTTGTATTCATCTCATAGAGTTAAATCATTCTTTGGATTGAGCAGTTGGAAATCACTGTTTCTGTGGAATCTGAGAAAGGACCTTTTGGAATGCTCTTTAGAATATCCTGGAAAAAAAAAAAAACCCTCAGATAGAAACCAGAAGGAAGCTCTCTGTTAAACTGCTCTCTGTCGTATGAATTCCGCTCGCACAGTTAAGCTTCTCTTTTCATTGAGCAGTATTTGGACCCCTTTTTCGTTTAGTCTGTGAAGGGATATGGGGGAGCTCTTTGAGGCTTACAGTGAAAAAAGAAATATCTTCAGAAGAAACTGGGAGAAGCTTACCGAGGAGCTGCTTTGTGACGTGTGCATTGCACTCACAGAATTATACCTTTCTTCTCATAGAGGATTGGGGAATCCCTTTTGGAGAAAAAGCTACCAAGGGACATTCAGGAGTATAGGGACAGCTACGATGAAAAAGGAAATATCCACTGGCAAAAACTGGAAAGAAGATTTCCGTGAAACTGCTTTGTGAGATATATTATTCATCTCACAAAGATGAAACTTTCCTTATTTTACACCTTTTGAAAACTCCGTTATGGACGGATCCATGAAGGGACATTTGGGAGCACATTCACGCCTATGGTGGAAAAGGAGATATCTTCAGATAAAAACTGGATGGAAGCTCCCTGTGAAACTGCTTTGTGATACATATGTTTATTCATCTCACATAGATAAAGCTTTCCTTATATTACGCAGTTGGAAACTCTGTCATGGACGGATCTGCGAAGGAACTTTTGGGTACACATTCAGGCCTATGGTGGAAAAGGAGATATCTTCAGTTAAAAACTGGAGAGAAGTTCTCTGAGAAACTGCTTTGTGATGTGTGCATTCTACTCAGGGAGTTATACCTCTTTCCTCATAAGGCAGTGTTTGAACACTGTTCCTGTAAAACCGAAAAAGTAATATTTCGAAGCGCATGGAAGACTATGGCGAAAAGTGAAATATCCTGAAATAAAACCCAGAAAGAAGCATTCCAAGAAACTGCTGTCTGACATATGCATTCATTTCAGAGAGTTAAAGCTTACGCTACATTTCCCAGTTTGGAAAGTCTGTCTTTGAGGATTCAGTGAAGGGATATGAAGTGGCGACCAGAGGCCTGTGCCGAGCAAGGAAATGTCTTCCATTGAAAATTGGAGAGAAGATTTCTGACCAACTCTTTTGTGATGTTTGTATTTATCTCATAGAGTTAAATCATTCTTTGGAATGAGTAGTTTGAAATCACTCTTTCTGTGAAATCTGAGAAAGGACATTTGGGAATGGTCTTTAAAATATCCTGAAAAAGAAATAACCTCAGATAGAAATCAGAAGGAAACTTTCTGTGAAACTGCTCTGTGTTGCATGAATTCCGCTTGCACAATTAAGCCTCTCTTTTCATTGAGTAGTATTCTGACACTGTTTTTGTTTAATCTATGAAGGGATATTCGGGAACGCTTTGAGGCTTATGGTGAAAAGGAAATATCTTCAGAGAGAAACTGGAGAAGCTTACTGAGGAGCTGCTTTTCGATGTGTGTATTCCACTCACCGAATTATACTGTTCTTCTCATAGAAGATTGGGGAATAACTTTTGGAGAAACAGCTACCAAGGGACATTCGGGAGTATAGGGACGACTATGGTGAAAAAGGAAATATCGTCAGACAAAAACTGGAAAGAAGCTTTCCGTGTAACTGCTTTGTGATAGATATGTCTATTCATCTCGCATAGATAAAACTATCTTTCTATTACGCAGTTTTGAAACTCCATCATGGACGGATTTGTGAAGCGACATTCAGGACCACATTCAGACTTATCATGAAAAAGGAAATACCTTCAGCTAAAAACTGGATAGAAGCTTTCTGAGAAACTGCTTTGTGATGTGTGCATTGCACTCAAGGAGTTATACCTCTTTTCTCATAAGGCAGTGTTTGAACACTGTTGCTGTAAAACCGAAAAAGCAATATTTCAGAGCACATGATAGAATATAGCGAAAAGTGAAATATCCTAAAATGAAACACAGAAAGAATCGTTACAAGAAACATTCTCTGACATCTGCATTCATTTCAGAGCGTTAAAACTTACTCTACATTTCCCAGTTTGGAAAGTCTGTCTTTGAGAATTCTGCGAAGGGATATTAAGTGACGACTGGATGCCTGTGGCAAGAAAGGAAATATCTTCCATTGAAAACTGGAGAGAAGCTTTCTGAGCAACTGCTTTGTGATGTCTGTATTCATCTCATAGGGTTAAATCATTCTTTGGATTGAGCAGTTTGAAATCACTCTTTCTGTGGAATCTGAGGAAGGACATTTGGGAACGCTCATTAGAATATCCTGAAAAAGAAATAACCTCAGATAGAAACCAGAAGGAAACTTTCTGTGAAACTGCTCTGTGTCACGTGAATTCCGCTCTCACAGTTAAGCTTCTCTTTTCATTGAGCAGTATTCTAACACTGTTTTAGGTTAGTCAGCTAGGGGAAACTCGGGAGGGCTTTGAGGCTTATGGTAAAAATGAAAATATCTTCAGATGGAAACTTGAGAGAAGATTTCCATGGAGCTGCTTTGTGACGTGTGCATTCCACTCACAGAGTTATACTTTTCTTCTCATAAAGAATTGGGGAATCCCTCTTGGAGAAAAAGCCACCAGGGGACATTCAGGATTATATGGACGACTACGTTGAAAAAGGAAATATCCTGAAACAAAAAATGGAAAGATTCCTGTGAAACTGCTTTGTGATAGATATGTTTATTCATCTCACATAGATAAAACTTTCTTTCTTTTACAAAATTTTGAAATGCCGTCATGGACGGATTCACGAAGGGTCATTCAGGAGCACATTCAAGCCTATGGTGAAATAGGAAATATCTTCAGATGAAAATTGTAGAGAGGCTTTCTGAGAAACTGTTTGTGATGTGTACATTCCACTCAGGGAGTTATACCTGTTTTCTCATAAGGCAGCATTGGAACACTGTTCCTGTAAAACCAAAAATGTGATATTTCAGAGCGCATTGAAGAGTATGGCGAAAAGTGAAATATCCTCAAATAAAACACAGAGAGAAGTGTTCCAAGAAACTACTTCCTGATATGTGCCTTCATTTCACAGAATTAAAGCTTACTCTACTTTGCCCAGTTTGGAAACTCTGTCTTTGAGGAATCTGTGAAGGCATATTAAGTGGTGCCCACAAGCTTGTGATGAGCAAGGAAACGTCTTCCGATGAAAACTGGAGAGAAGCTTTGTGAGAAACTGCTTTGTGATGTTTGCATTCATCTCATAGAGTTAAACCATTCCGTGGATTGAGCAGTTTGAAATTGCTTTTTTTGTGGAATCTGAGGAAAGACATTTGGAAACGCTCCTTAGAATATGGAGAAAGAAATATCTTCAGGTAAAATCTAGAAGGAAGCTTTCTGTGAAACTGCTCTGTATCTTTTTAATTCCTCTCACTCAGTTAAGCCTCTCCTTTCATTGAGCAGTTTTTTAACCCTGTTTATGTTTAGCGTGTGAAGGGATATATGGGAGTGCTTTGAGACTTATGGTGAAAAAGGAAATATGTTCAGACTGAAACTGGAGAGAAGCTTTCCGTGGAACTGCTTTGAGACGTGTGTATTCCACTCACAGTGTTACACCTCTCTTCTCATACAGCATCAGGGAAACACTTTTGGAGAAATAGATACGAAGGGATATTGGGGAGCATATTGACACCTATTGTGAAAAGGGAAATAGCCTCAGACAAAAACTGGAAAGAGTTTTCTGTGAAACTGCTTGGTGATATGTGAATTCATGTCACATAGTTAAAGCTTTCTTTACATTATGAAGTTTGGAAACTCTGTAATGAACGGATCCATGAAGGGACATTTGGGAGTACATGCAGGACTACGGTGAAAAAGGAAATATATTCAGATAAAACCTGGGAAGAAGCTTTCTGTGAACCTGCTTTTTGTTACATTTATTCATCTCACGAAGAAAAAGCTTTATTTACATTACACAGCTTGGAAACTCTGTCATGGACGGATCCGTGAGGGGCATTCAGGAGCACATTCAGGACTACCGTGAAAAGGGAAATATCTTCAGAAAAAAAATAGAAGGAAGCTTCCTGTGAAACTGCTCTGTGTTGTGTGAATTCCACTCGCACAGTTAAGCTTCTCTTTTCATTGAGCAGTTTTCCAACACTGTTAATGTTTACCATGCGCAGTGATTTTTGGGAGTGCTTTGAGGCTTACGGTGAAAAAGGAAACATGTTCAGATAGAAACTGGAGAGAAGCTTTCCGAGGAACTGCTTCATGACGTGTGCATTCCACTTACAGTGTTATACCTCTCTTCTCATACAGCATCAGGGAAATCCCTTTGGGGAAAAATTTATCAAGGGATATCCGGGAGCATATTGATGCCTATTGTGAAAAGGGAAATAGCCTCGGACAAAAACAGGAAAGAAGCATTCTGTGAAACTGCTCTGTGATATATGTATTAACCTCACATTGATAAAGCTTCCTTTACAGTATGCAGATTGGAAACTCTGTCATGGACGGATCCACGAAGGGACATTGGGGAGCACATACAGGCCTATGGTGAAAAAGGAGATATCTTCAGATAAAAACTGGATAGAAGCTTTCTGAGAAACTTCTTTGTGATGTGTGCATTCCACTCAGGGTGTTATACCTCTTTTCTCCTAAGGCAGTGTTTGAACACTGTTCCTATAAAACCGAAAAAGTAATATTTCGGAGCGCATGGAAGACTATGGCGAAAACTGAAATATCCTGAAATAAAACCCAGAAAGAAGCATTCCAAGAAACTGCTTTCTGACGTGTGCACTCATTTGAGAGAGTTAAAGCTTACTCTACATTTCCCAGTTTGGAAAGTCTGTCTTTAAGGATTGTGCGAAAGAATATTAAGTGGCGACCGGAGACCTGTGGCGAGCAAGGAAATGTTTCCGTTGAAAACTGGAGACAAGCTTTCTGAGCAACTGCTTTGTCATGTGTGTATTCATCTCATAGAGTTAAATCATTCTTTGGATTGAGCAGTTTCAAATCACTCTTTCTATGAAACCTGAGAAAGGACATTTGGGAACGCTCTTAAGAATATGCTGAAAAAGAAAGACCCTCCGATAAAAACCAGAAGGAAACTTTCTGTGAAATTGCTCTGTGTCATGTGAATTTCACTCACACAGTTAAGCTTCTGTTTTCATTGAGCAGTATTCTAACTCTGTTTTAGTTTAGTCAGCTAAGGGATACTCGGGAGCGCTTTGAGACTTATGGTGAAAACGGAAATATCTTCAGATAAAAACTGGAGAGAAGATTTCCGAGGGGTTGTTTTGTGAATTGTGCATTCCACTCACAGAGTTATACTTTTCTCTCATAAAGGAATGGGGAATTCCTTTCGGAGAAGAAGCTACCAGGGGACATTCGGGAGTATACGGACGGCTATGGTGAAAAAGGAAATATTCTCAGACAAAACCTGGAAAGAAGCTTTCTGTGAAACTACTTTGTGTTAGATATGTTTATTCATCTCACATAGATACAACTTTCCTTATATTAGGCAGTTTGGAAACTCCATCATAGACGGATCTGCAAAGGGACATTCGGAAGCACATTCAGGCTTATGGTGAAAAAGGAGAAATCTTCAGATAAAAACTGGATAGGAGCTTTCTGAGAAACTTCTTTGTGATGTGTGCATTCCACTAAGGGAGTTATACCTCTTTTCTCATAAGCTAGTGTTTGAACACTGTTCCTGTAAAACTGAAAAATAATATTTCGGAGCTCATGGACAACTATAGCGAAAAGTGAAATATCCTGAAATCAAACCCAGAAAAATCGTTCCAAGAAGCTGCTCTCTGACATGTGCGTTCATTTCAGAGAGTTAAAGCTTACTCTACGTTGCCCAGTTTGGAAAGTTTGTCTTTGAGGATTCTATGAAGGGATATTAAGTGGCGACCGGAGGCCTGTGGCGAGCAAGGTTATGTCTTCTGTTGAAAACTGGGGAGAAGCTTTCTGAGCAACTGCTTTGTGATGTCTGTATTCATCTCATAGAGTTAAATCATTCTTTGGATTGAGCAGTTTGAAATCACTCTTTCTGTGGAACCTGTGAAAGGGCATTTGGGAACGCTCTTTAGAATATCCTGAAAAAGAAATAACCTCAGATAGAAACCAGAAGGAAGCTTTCTGTGAAACTGCTCTGTGTCGCACGAATTCCGCTCTCACAGTCAAGCTTGTGTTTTCATTGAACAGTATTCTAACACTGTTTTTGTTTAGTTTGTGAAGGGATATTGGGGAGTGCTTAGAGGCTTACGATGGAAAAGGAGATATCTTCAGATAAAAACTGGATAGAAGCTCTCTGTGAGTCTGCTTTTTGCTATGTTTATTCGTCTCACATAAATAAAGCTTTCTTTATGTTACGCAGCCTGGAAACTTCATCATGGACGGATCCACGAATGGACATTCGGGATTATATTCAGGCCTATGGTGAAAAAGGAAATATCTTCAGAAAAAAACTGAAGAGAAGCTTTCTGAGAATGTGCTCTTTGCTATGTTTATTCATCTCATGATGACAAAGCTTGATTTACATTACGCAGAGTGGAAACTGTCATGAACGGGTCCTCAAAGGGACATTCAGGAGCCCCTTCAGGACAATGGTGACACAGGTAATCTCTTCAGAAAAAAAGCTGTAGAGAAGCTTTCTGAGAAACTGCTTTGTGTTCTGTGCATTCCACTCAGGGAGTTATACCTCTTTTCTCATAAGGCAGTGTTTGAACACCGTTGGTGTAAAACTGAAAAAGTGATATTTCACAGGGCATTGAAGACTATGGCAAAAAGTTAAATATCCTCAAGTAACACCCAGAAAGAAGCGTTCCAAGAAGCTACTCTCTGATGTGTGCATTCATGTAACAGAGTTAAAGCCTACTCTACATTTCCCAGTTTGGAAACTCTGTCTTTGAGGAATCTGCAAAGGGATATTAAGTGGCGACCAGAGACCTGTGGTGAGCAAGAAAATGTCTTCCCTTGAAAACTGAAGAGAAGATTTCTGAGTAATAGTTTTGTGATGTGTTTATTCATCTCATAAAGATACATCATTCTTCGGATTGAGCAGTTTGAAGTCACTGTTTCTATGGAACCTGAGAAAGGACATTTGGGAACGCTCTTTAGAATATGCTGAAAAATTAATACCTTCAGATAAAAAGTAGAGGGAATCTTTCTGTAAAACAACTCTGTTTCATGTGAAATCCACTCTCATAATTAAGCTTCTCTTTTCATTGAGCATTATTCTAACACTATTATTGTTTAGTCTGCGAAGGGATATTCGAGAGTGCTTTGAGGCTTATGGTGAAAACGGAAATATCTTCAGATGCAAACTGTAGAGAAGCTTTTGGAGAAGCCGCTTTGTGACATTTGCATTCCACTCACAGAGTTATACCTTTCCTCTCATAGAGGATTGGGGAATCCCTTGTGGAGAAAAAGCTACCATGGGACATTCGGGAGTATGTGGACGGCTATGGTGAAAAAGGGAATATCCTCAGACAAAAATTGGGAAGAAGTTTTTTGTGAAACTGCTTTGTGACAGATATGTTTATTCATCTCACATAGATAAAACTGTCCTAATATTATGCAGTTTGGAAACTCCATCATGGATGGATCTGCGAAGGGATATTCGGGAGCACATTCAGGACTATGTTGAAAAAGGAAATATGTTCAGATAAAAACTGTAAGGAAGCTTCCCGTATATCTGTTTTTTGCTGTGTTTATTCATCTCACATAGATAAAGCTTTCTTACATTACACAGCTTGGAAACTCCATCATGTACGGATCCATGAAGGGACATTTGGGTGCAAATTCAGGAATATGGTGAAAAAGGAAATATCTTCAGATAAGAACTGGAGAGAAGCTTTCTCAGAAATTGTTTTGTGATGCGTGCATTCCACTCAGGGAGTTATACCTTTATTCTCATTAGGCGGTGTTTTAACACTTTTCCTGAAAAACCGAAAAAGTGATATTTTGGAGCGCGTTGAAGACTATGGTGAAAATTTAACTATCCTCAAATAAAAATGAGAAAGAAACGTTACAAGAAACTGCTCTCTGATATGTGCATTCAGTTCACAGAGTTAAAGCTTGCTCTACATTGCCCAGTTTGGAAACTCTGTTTTTGAGGAATCTGCGAAGGGATAGTTAGTGGTGCCTGGAGGCCTGTGATGAGCAAGAAAGGTCTTCCGTTGAAAACAGGGGAGAAGCTTTCTGAGCACCTGTTTTGTAACTTGTGTAGTCATCTCATAGAGGTAAATCATTCTTGGGATTGAACAGTTTGAAATCCCTGTTTCTTTGGAATCATAGGAAGGACATTTGGGAATGCTGTTTAGAATATGTAGAAAGAAATATCCTCAGATAAAAACCAGAAGGAAGCTTTCTGTGAAACTGCTACGTGTGGTGTGAATGCCTGTCGCTCAGTTAAGCTTCTCTTTTCATTGATCAGTTTTCTAACACTGTTTTCGTTTAGCATACAAAGGGATATTAAGGAGCGCTTTGAGGCTTACAGTGAAAAAGGAAATATGTTCAGATAGAAACTGGAGAGAAGCTTTCCGAGGAACTGCTTTGTGACGTGTGCATTCCACTCACAGTGTTATACCTTTCCTCTCAGACATCATTTGGGAAACCCTTTTGGAGGAAAAGGTACCAAGGTGTATTCGGGATCATATTGACACCTATGGTGAAAAGGGAAATAGCCTCAGACAAAAAGAGAAAAAAAGCTTTTTGTGAAACTGCTCTATACTATGTGTATTCATCTCACATAGATAAAGCTTTCATTACATTATGCAGCTTGGAAACTCTGTCATGGACAGATCCACGAAGGGATATTCAGGAGGACATTCAGGACAAGGTTAAGAAAGGAAATAT
Organism: Mandrillus leucophaeus; assembly: GCF_000951045.1. Taxonomy (NCBI): domain Eukaryota; kingdom Metazoa; phylum Chordata; class Mammalia; order Primates; family Cercopithecidae; genus Mandrillus; species Mandrillus leucophaeus. The sequence goes on along the minus strand of NW_012109463.1, from coordinate 326,823 downwards.
CATCAGATAAAAACGGCAAAGAATCTTTCCATGAACCTGCTTTTTGCTATGTGTATTAATCTCACATACATAAAGCTTTTTTTATGTTATGTAGCTTGGAAACTAAATCATGGACTGATCCGTGAAGGGACATTTGGGAGCACATTCAGGACTCTGGTGAAAAAGGAAATATCTTCAGATAAAAACTGGAAAGAAGCATTGGATGAATCTGCTTTTTGCTATGTTTATTCATTTCACATAGATAAAGCTTTCTTTACATTATGCTGCTTGGAAACTCCGTCATGGACTAATCCGCAAAGGGACATTGAGAAGCACATTTAGGACTATGATGAAAAAGGAAATATCTTCAGATAAAAACCGCAGAGAAGCTTTCTGAGAAACTGCTTTTCGATGTGTGCATTCCACTCAGGTAGTTTTACCTCTTTTCTCATAAGGCAGTGTTTGAACACTGCTCCTGTAAAACCGAGAAAGTGGTATTTCGGAGCACATTGAAGACTATGGCAAAAAGTGAAATATCCTCAAATAAAACCCAGAAAGAAGCATTCCAAGAAACTACTGTGTGATGTGTGCATTCATCTCACAGAGTAAAACTTACTGTACATTGCCCAGTTTGGAAACTCTGTATTTGAGGAAACTGCAAAGGGATATTAAGTGGTGCCCGGAGGCCTGTGTTGAGCAAGGAAATGTCTTCCTTTGAAAACTGCAGAGAAGCTTTCTGAGCTACTGCTTTGGGATGTGTGTATTCATCTCATAGAGTTAAATTATTCTTTGGATTGAACAGTTTGAAATCACTGTTTCTGTGGAACCTGAGAGAGCACATTTGGGAACGCTCCTTAGAATATGCTGAAAAAGAAATACCCTCAGATAAAAATCAGAAGGAAACTTTCTGTGAAACTGCTCTGTCTCGTGTGAATTCCACTCTCTCAGTTCAGCTTCTCATTTCATTGAACAGTATTCTAACACTGTTTTTGTTTAGTCTGTGAAGGGAATTTCAGGGGCACTTTGAGGCTTATGGTGAAAATGGAAATATCTTCAGATAGAAACTGGAGAGCTTTCCAAGGAGCTGCTTTGTGACGTGTGCACTTCACTCAAAGAGTTATAACTTCCCTCTCATAGAGGATTGGGGAATCCCTTTTGGAGAAAAAGCTACCATGGGACATTTGGGAGTATATGGATGGCTACGGTTAAAAAGGAAATATCATCAGACAAAAACTGGAAAGAAGCCTTCTGTGAAACTGCTTTGTGATAGATATGCTTTTGATCTCACATAGATGAAACCTTCTTTATATTACGCAGTTAGGAAACTCCATGATGGACGGATCTGCGAAGGGACATTCGGGAGCACATTCAGGCCTATGGTGAGAAAGGAAATATCTTCAGATAAAAACGGAGGAGAAACTCTGAAAAACTGCTTTGTGATGTGTGCATTCCACTCAGGGAGTTATAACTCTTTTGTCATAAGGTAGTGTTTAAACACTGTTCCTATAAAACCGAAAAAGTGATATTTCAGAGTGCTTCAAAGACTCTGGTGAAAAGTGAACTATCCTCCGTTAAAACCCAGAAAGAAGCATTCCAAGAAAATGCTCTCTTATATGTGCATTTATTTCACAGAAATAAAGCTTACTCTACGTTGCCCAGTTTGGAAACTCTCCCTTGAGAAATCTGCTAAGGGATATTAATTGGCACCCGGAGGTCTGTGGTGAGCAAGGAAATGTCTTCCGTTGAAAACTGGAGAGAAGCTTTCTGAGCAACTGCTTTGTGACATGTGTATTCATCTCATAGAGGTAAATCATTCTTGTAATTGAGCAGTTTGAAATCACTGTTTCTATGAAATCTGAGGAAGGACATTTGAGAACGCTCTTTAGAATATGGAGAAAGAAATATCCTCAGATAAAAACCAGAAGGGAGATTTCTGTGAAACTGCTCTGTGTCATGTGAATTCCTCTCACTCAGTTAAGCTTCTGTTTTCACTGAGTTGTTTTCAACCACTGTTTATGTTTAGCGTGTGAAGGGATATTCTGGAGTGCTTTGAGGCATACGGTGAAAAAGGAAATATGTTCAGATAGAAATTGGAGAGAAGCTTTCCGAGGAACTGCTTTGTTACGTGTGCATTCCACTCACAGTGTTATACCTTTCTTCTCAGACAGCATTTGGGAAACCCTTTTGGAGGAAAAGGTAACAAGGGATATTCAAGTGCATATTAGCGAATATGGTGAAAAGAGAAATAGACTCAGACTAAAACGGGAAAGAAGCTTTCTGTTACACTGCTCTGTGATATGTGTATTCATCTCACATACCTAAAGCTTTCTTTACATTACTCAGCTTGAAATTTTGTCATGGACGGATCCACGAGGGACATTCTGGAGCACATTCAGGAGTATGGTGAAAAAGGAAATATCTTCAGATAAAAACTGAAAAGAAGCTTTCTGTGAATCTGCTTTTTGCTATGTTTATTCATCTCACATTGATAAAGCTTTCTTTACATTGCATAGCTTGGAAACTCTGTCATGCATGGATCTGCGAAGGGATATTTGGGAGTATGTTCAGGCCTATGTTGAAAATGGAAATATCTTCAGATAAAAACTGAAAAGAAGCTTTCTGAGAAATTACTTTTTGACGTGTACATTCCACTCAGGTAGCTGTACCTCTTTTCTAATAAGGCAGTGTTTGAACACTGTTCCTGTAAAATTGAAAAAGTGATATTCTGGAGCTCATTGAAGACTATGGTGAAAAGTGAAATATCCTCAAATAAAACCCAGAAAGAAGCATTCCAAGAAACTGCTCTCTAATATGTGCATTCATTACACAGAGTAAAAGTTTACTCTACATTGCCCAGTTTGGAAACTCTGTGTTTGAGGAATCTGTGAAGGGATATTAAAGGGCTCCTGGAGTCCCTTAATTTTGAGCTCCCTTGTTTTGAGCAAGGAAACGTCTTCCATTTAAAACTGAAGAGAAACTTTCTGAGCAGTTGTTTTGTGATGTCTGCATTATTCTCATAGAGTTAAATCTTTCTTTGGATTGAAGAGTTTGAAATCATTGTTTCTTGGAATCTGAGGAAGGACATTTGAGAACGCTCCTGAGAATATGGAGAAAGAAATATCCTCAGATAAAAACCAGAAGGAAGCTTTCTGTGAAACTGCTGTGTGTCGTGTGAATTCCTCTCACTCAGTTAAGCTTCTCTTGTCATTGAGCAGTTTTCTAACATTGTTCATGTTTAGCATATGAAGGGATATACGGGAGCACTTTGAGGCTTACGGTGAAAAAGGAAATATGTTCAGATAGAAACTGGAGAGAAGCTTTCCGCAGAACTGCTTTGTGACATGTGCATTCCACTCACAGTATTGTACCTCTCTTCTCATACAGCATCGGCGAAACTCTTTCTCTGTTACTGTTCTGTGATATGTGTATTCATCTCACATAGATAAAGTTTTCTCTACATTACACAGCTTGGAAACTCTGCCATGGATGAATTCGTGAATGGATATTCGGGAGCACATTTGGGACTATGTTGAAAAAGGAAATATCTTCAGATAAAAACTGGAAAGAAACTTTCTGTGAATCTGCTTTTTGTTATGTTTATTCATCTCACATAGATAAAACTTTCTTTATATTACGCAGCTTGAAAAATCTGTCATAGATTGATCTGCGACGGGATATTCGAAAGCGCATTCAGGACTATGGTGAAACAGGAAATTTCTTCAGAAAAGAAATGAAGAGAAGCTTTTTGAGAAACTACTTTGTGATGTGTGCATTCCACTCAGGGAGTTATACCTAATTTCTCATAAGGCAGTGTTTGAACGCTGTTCCTGTAAAAGGAAAAAAGTGATATTTTGGAGCGCATTGAAGACTCTGGTGAAAAGGGAAATATCCTCAAATAAAACCCAGAAAGAAGCATTCCAAGAAACTACTGTGTGATATGTGCATTCATTTCACAGAAGTAAAGCTTACCCTACATTGCCCAGTTTGTAAATACTGTCTTTCAGTAATCTGCAAAGGGATATTAAGTGGC
>NW_012109463.1:305095-320599 GCF_000951045.1 Mandrillus leucophaeus | reverse complement strand
CATTCCACTCAGGTAGCTGTACCTCTTTTCTAATAAGGCAGTGTTTGAACACTGTTCCTGTAAAATTGAAAAAGTGATATTCTGGAGCTCATTGAAGACTATGGTGAAAAGTGAAATATCCTCAAATAAAACCCAGAAAGAAGCATTCCAAGAAACTGCTCTCTAATATGTGCATTCATTACACAGAGTAAAAGTTTACTCTACATTGCCCAGTTTGGAAACTCTGTGTTTGAGGAATCTGTGAAGGGATATTAAAGGGCTCCTGGAGTCCCTTAATTTTGAGCTCCCTTGTTTTGAGCAAGGAAACGTCTTCCATTTAAAACTGAAGAGAAACTTTCTGAGCAGTTGTTTTGTGATGTCTGCATTATTCTCATAGAGTTAAATCTTTCTTTGGATTGAAGAGTTTGAAATCATTGTTTCTTGGAATCTGAGGAAGGACATTTGAGAACGCTCCTGAGAATATGGAGAAAGAAATATCCTCAGATAAAAACCAGAAGGAAGCTTTCTGTGAAACTGCTGTGTGTCGTGTGAATTCCTCTCACTCAGTTAAGCTTCTCTTGTCATTGAGCAGTTTTCTAACATTGTTCATGTTTAGCATATGAAGGGATATACGGGAGCACTTTGAGGCTTACGGTGAAAAAGGAAATATGTTCAGATAGAAACTGGAGAGAAGCTTTCCGCAGAACTGCTTTGTGACATGTGCATTCCACTCACAGTATTGTACCTCTCTTCTCATACAGCATCGGCGAAACTCTTTCTCTGTTACTGTTCTGTGATATGTGTATTCATCTCACATAGATAAAGTTTTCTCTACATTACACAGCTTGGAAACTCTGCCATGGATGAATTCGTGAATGGATATTCGGGAGCACATTTGGGACTATGTTGAAAAAGGAAATATCTTCAGATAAAAACTGGAAAGAAACTTTCTGTGAATCTGCTTTTTGTTATGTTTATTCATCTCACATAGATAAAACTTTCTTTATATTACGCAGCTTGAAAAATCTGTCATAGATTGATCTGCGACGGGATATTCGAAAGCGCATTCAGGACTATGGTGAAACAGGAAATTTCTTCAGAAAAGAAATGAAGAGAAGCTTTTTGAGAAACTACTTTGTGATGTGTGCATTCCACTCAGGGAGTTATACCTAATTTCTCATAAGGCAGTGTTTGAACGCTGTTCCTGTAAAAGGAAAAAAGTGATATTTTGGAGCGCATTGAAGACTCTGGTGAAAAGGGAAATATCCTCAAATAAAACCCAGAAAGAAGCATTCCAAGAAACTACTGTGTGATATGTGCATTCATTTCACAGAAGTAAAGCTTACCCTACATTGCCCAGTTTGTAAATACTGTCTTTCAGTAATCTGCAAAGGGATATTAAGTGGCACCCGGAGGCTGTGGTGAGCAAAGAAATGTCTTCCATTGAAAACTGGAGAGAAGCTTTCTGAACAACTGCTTTGTGATGGATGTATTCATCTCATAGAGTTAAATCTGTCATTGCATTGAGCAGTTTGAAATCACTACTTCTGTGGAATCTGAGGAGGGACATTTGGGAAAGATCTTTAGAAGATGGAGAAACAAATATCCTCAGATAAAAACCAGAAGGAAGCTTTCTGTGAAACTGCTGTGTGTCGTGTGAATTCCTCTCATTTAGTTAAGCTTGTCTTTTCATTGAACAGTTTTCTAACATACTTCATGTTTAGTGTATGAAGGGTTATATGGGATCACTTTGAGGCTTACAGTGAAAAAGAAAATATGTTCAGCTAGAAACTAGATAGAAGATTTCCGCAGAACTGCATTGTGATGTGTACATTCCACTCACAGTGTTACACCTCTGTTCTCATATAGCATCAGGGAAACCGTTTCTTGTTACTGTTCTGTGATATGTGTATTCATCACACATAAATAAAGCTTTCTCTACATAACGCAGCTTGGAAACTCTGTCATGAATGAATCTGTGAAGGGACATTCAAGAGCACATTCATGACTATGTTGAAAAAGGAAATATCTTCAGATAAAAACTGGAAAGAATCTTTCTGTGAATCTGCTTTTTGCTATGTTTATTCATCTCACAAAGATAAAAGTTTCTTTATACTGTGCAGTTTGGTAACTCCGTCATGGACGGATTCATGAAGGGATATTCCGGAGCACATTCAGGCCAATGGTGAAAAAGGAAATACCTTCAGATAAAAACTGGAGAGAAGCTTTCTGAGAAACTGCTTTGTGATGTGTGCATTCCACTCAGGGAGTTATACCTCTTTTCTCATAAGGCAGTGTTTGAATACTGTTCCTCTGAAACTGAAAAGAGATATTTTAAGAGCATGGAAGACTATAGCGAAAAGTGAAATATCCTGAAATAAAACCAAGAAAGAAGCGCTCCAAGAAATTGCTCTCGGACATGTGCATTCATTTCAGAGAGTTAAAGTATACTCTACATTTCCCAGTATAGAACGTCTGTCTTTGAGGATTCTACGAAATTATATTAAGTGGTGACCATAGGCCTGTGACGAGCAAGGAAATGTCTTCCATTGAAAACTGGAGAGAAGCTTTCTGAGGAATTGAGCAACTGCTTTGTGATGTCTGTATTCATCTCATAGAGTTAAATCATTCCTTGGATTGAGCAGGTTGAAATCACTCTTTCTGTGGAACCTGAGAAGGGATATTTGGGAACATTCTTTAGAATATGCTGAAAAAAAAATCCTGTGATAAAAAACAGAAGGAAGCTTTCTGTGAAACTGCTCTGTGTCATGTGAATTCCACTCACACAGTTAAGCTTCTGATTTCATTGAGCAGTATTCTAACACTGTCTTAGTTTAGTCAACTAAGGGATCCTTGGGAGCACTTTGAGGCTTATGGTGAAAACAGAAATATCTTCATACAGAAACTGGAGAGAAGATTTCTGAGGAGCTGCGTTGTGACATGTGCATTACACTCACAGAGTTACACTTTTCTTCTCATAGAGGATTGGGGAATCCCTTTTGGAGAAAAAGCTACCAGGGAACATTAGGGAGTATATGGACAGTTATGGTGAAAAAGGAAATATTCTCAGACGAAAACTGGAAAGAAGCTTTCTGTGAAACTGCTTTGTGATAGATATGTTTAATAATGTGACATAGATAAAACTTTCTTTCTATTATGCAGTTTTGAAACGTCGTCATAGACAAATTCATGAAGGGACATTCGGGAGCACCTTCAGGCCTATGGAGAAATAGAAAACATATTCAGATAAAAACTGGAGAGAAGGTTTCTGAGAAACTGCTTTGTGATGTGTGCATTCCACTCAGGGAGTTACAACTCTTTTCTCATAAGGCAGTGTTTGAACACTGTTCCTGCAAAACCAAAAAAAATAAATAAATAACACACCGGAGCACATGGAAGACTATGACGAGAAGTGAAATATCCTGAAATAAAACCCAGAAGGAAGAGTTCCAAGAAACTGCTCTCTGATAGGTGTATTCATTTCAGAGAGTTAAAGCTTACTCTACATTCCCCAGTTTGGAAAGTCTGTCTTTGAGGATTCTGCGAAAGGATATTAAGTGGCGACCATAGGCCTGTGGTGAGCAAGGAAATGTCTTCCATTGAAAACTGGAGAGAAACTTTCTGAGCAACTGCTTTGTGATGTGTGTATTCATCTCAGAGAGTTAAATCATTCTTTGGAATGAACTGTTTGAAATCACTTTCTGGGGAACCTGTGAAAGGACATTTGCAAATGCTCTTAAGAATGTGCTGAAACAGAAATACCCTCCAACAAAAACCAGAAGAAAGCTTTCTGTGAAACTGCTCTAGGTCACGTGAATTTGACTCACACAGTTAAGCTTCTGTTTTCATTGAGCAGTATTCTAACACTGTTTTAGTTTAGTCAGCTAAATGATACTTGGGAGTGCTTTGAGGCTTATGGTGAAAATGGAAATATCTTCAGATAGAAACTGGAGAGAAACTTTCCAAGGAGTTGCTTTGTGACGTGTGCATTCGACTCATAGAGTTGTAATTTTCTTCTCATTGAGGATTGGGGAATCTCTTTTGGAGAAAAAGCTACCAGGAGGCATTCACGAGTATATGGACGACTATGGTGGTAAAGGAAATATCCTCAGACAAAAACTGGTAAGAAGCTTTCTGTGAAACTGCTTTGTGATAGATGTGCTTATTTATCTCACATAGATAAAACGTTCTCTCTATTATGCAGTTTTGAAATTCCATCATGGATGGATTCTCGAATGGACATTCGGGAGCACATTCAGTCCTATGGTGAAACAGAAAATATCTTCTGATAAAAACTGGAGAGAAGCTATCTGAGAAACCGTTTTGTGATGTGCACATTCCACTCAGGGAGTTATACTTCTTTTATCATAAGGCAGTGTTTGAACACTGTTCTTGTAAAACCAAAAAAGTGATATTACAGAGTGCATTGAACACAATGGCGAAAAGCGAAATATCCTAAAATAAAACCCAGAAAGAAGCGTTCCAAGAAACTGCTCTGTGATATGTGCATTCACTTCACAGAGTTAAAGCTTACTCTACATTGCCCAGTTTGGAAACTCTCTCTTTGAGGAATTTGTGATGGGATATTAAAGGGCACCCGGAGGCTTGTGGTGAACAAGGAAATGACTTCTGATGAAAACTGGAGAGAAGTTTCTGAGCAAGTGCTTTGAGATGTGTGTATTCGTCTCATAGAGTTAAATCATTCTTTGGATCAAACACTTTGAAATCACTGTTTTTGTGGAATCTGAAGATGGACATTTGGGAACGCTCCTTAGAAGAAGCGTCCTCTTATATGGAGGAGGAAATATCCTCAGGTAAAATACAGAGGAAGTTTTCAGTGAAACTGCTCTGTGCCATCTTAATTCCTCTCGCTAAGTTAAGCCTCTCTTTTCACTGAGTAGTTTTCTAACATTGTTTATGTTTAGCGTATGAAGGGACATTTGGGAGCGCTTTGAAGTTTATGGTGAACAAGGAAATATGTTCAGACCGAAACTGGAGAGAAGCTTTCCGAGGAACTGTTTTGTGACGTGTGCATTACACTCACACTGTTATACCTCTCTTCTCATACAGCATTGGGGAAACTGTTTTGGAGAAATAGGTACGAAGGGATATTGGGGAGAATATTGATGTGCATGATGAAAAGGGAAACAGCCTCAGGCAAAAAACTAGAAAGAAGTTTTCTGTGAAACTGGTTGATGGTATGTGTATTCATGTCACATAGTTAAACCTTTCTTTGCATTACACAGCTTAAAAACTCTGTCATGGACGGATCCGTGAAGGGATATTGGGGAGCACATTCAGGACTATGGTGAAAATGTAAATATCTTCAGATAATTACTGCAGAGAAGCTTTCTGAGAAACTGCTTTGTGATGTGTGCATTCCACTCAGGGGGTTATACCTGTTTTCTCATCAGGCAGTGTTTGAACACTGTTCCTGTAAAACCGAAAAAGTCATATTTCGGAGTACATTGAAGACTGTGGCAAAAAATGAACTATCATCAAGTGGAACCCAAAAAGAAGGGTTCCAAGAAACTGCTCTCTGATATATGCATTCACTTCACAGAATTAAAGTGTACTCCACATTGCCCAGTGTACAAACTCTGTCTTTGAGGAATGTGCGAAGGGATATTAAGTGGTGCCCTGGAGGCCTGTGGTGAGCAAGGAAATGTCTTCCCATGATAACTGGAGAGAAGCTTTCTGAGCAACTGCTTTGTGACATGTGTATTCATCTCATAGAGTTAAACCATTCCTTGGATTGAGCAGTTTGAAATCACTGTTTCTATGGTATCTCAGGAAGGACATTTGGGACCGTTCTTTGGAATATGGAGAAAGAAATATCCTCAGATGAAAACCAGAAGGAAGCTTTCTGTGAAACTGCTATGTATCATGTGAATTCCTCTGGCTCAGTTAAGCTTCCCTTTTCATTGAAGAGTTTTCTAACGCTGTCTTTGGTTAGTGTGCGAAGGGGTATTCGGAAGCACTTTGAGTCTTACAGTGAGAAAGGAAATATGTTCAGATAGAAACTGGAGAGAAGCTTTCCGAGGAACTGCTTTGTGATGTGTGCATTTCACTCACAGTATTGTATGTCTCTTCTCATACAGCATCAGGGAAACCATATTGGAAAATAAGATACCAAGTGATATCTGGGAGCATATTGACACCTACGGTGGAAAGGAAAAGAGCCTCAGACAAAAACTGGAAAGAAACTTTCTATGGAACTGCTCTGTGATATGTGCATTCATCTCACATAGATAAAACTTTCTTTACGTTACGCAGCTTGGAAACTCTGTCATGGACGGATCCGTGAAGGGACATTGGGGAACACATTCAGGACTATGGTGAAAATGGATATCGCTTCAGATAAAAAGTGGAGAGAAGCATTCTGAGAAACTGCTTTGTGATGTGTACATTGCATTCAGGGAGTTATACCTCTTGTTTCATAAGGCAGTGTTTGAACACGATTCCTGTAAAGCCAAAAAAGTGATATTTCGGAGCACATTGAAGACTATGGCGAAAATTGAACTATCCTCAAATAAAACCCAGAAAGAAGCGTTCCAAGAAGCTGCTGTCTGATATGTACATTCATTTCACAGAATTAAATCTTACTCTCCATTGCCCAGTTTGGAAACTCTGTTTTTGAGGAATCTGCAAAGAGATATTAAGTGTCGCCCGGAGGCCTGTGATGAGCAAGGAAATGTCTTCCGTTGAAAACAGGAGAGAAGCTTTCTGAGCAACTGCTTTATGATGTGTGCATTCATCTCATAGAGTTAAATCATTCTTTGGATTGAGCAGTTTGAAATCACTGTTTCTTTGGAACTTGAGAAAGGCCATTTGGGAACAGTCTTTCACATATGCTGAAAAAGAAATACCCTCAGATAAAAACCAGAAGGAAGCTTTTTGTGAAACTGCTGTCAGTCGTGTGCAGTATTACAACTTCTCTTTTCATTGAGCAGTATTCTAACACTGTTTTTGTTTATTCTGTGAAGTGATATTCGTTAGCACTTTGAGGCTTATGGTGAAAACGGAAATATCTTCAGACAGAAACAGGGAAGAAACTTTCTGAGGAGCTGCTTTGGGACATGTGCATTCCAGTCACAGAGATATACATTTCTTCGCTTAGAGGATTGGTGAACCTCTTTTGGAGAAAAAGCCACCAAGGGACATTCAACAGTATATGGACTGCTATAGTGAAAAAGGAAATATCCTCAGAGAAAAACTGGAAAGAAGCTTTGTGTAAAAGTGCTTTCAGATAGATATGGTTATTCATCTCACATAGATAAAGTTTTCTTTATGTTACACAGCTTGGAAACTCTGTCATGGATGGATCGGTGAAGGGACATTAGGGAGCACATTCAGTACTCTGGTGAAAATGGAAATATCTTCAGATAAAAAGTGGAGAGAAACATTCTGAGAAACTGCTTTGTGATGTGTACATAGCACTCAGGGAGTTATACCTCTTGTTTCATAAGGCAGTGTTTGAACATGGCTCCTGTAAAACCGAAAAAGTGATATTTCGGAGTGCATTGAAGACTATGGTGAAAATTGAACTATTCTCAAATAAAACCCAGAAAGCAGCGTTCCAAGAAGCTGCTGTCTGATATGTGCATTCAATTCACAAAGTTAAATCTTACTCTCCATTGCCCAGTTTGGAAACTCTGTTTTTGAGGAATCTGCAAAGGGATATTAAGTGTCGCCCGGAGGCCTGTGATGAGCAAGGAAATGCCTTCCGTTGAAAACAGGAGAGACACTTTCTGAGTAACTGCTTTATGATGTGTGCATTCATCTCATAGAGTTAAATCATTCTTTGGATTGAGCAGTTTGAAATCACTGTTTCTTTAGAACTTGAGAAAGGTCATTTGGGAACAGTCTTTTGCATATGCTGAAAAAGATATACCCTCAGATAAAAACCAGAAGGAAGCTTTTTGTGAAACTGCTGTCGGTCGTGTGCAGTATTACAACTTCTCTTTTCATTGAGCAGTATTCTAACACTGTTTTTGTTTAGTATGCGAAGTGATATTTGTTAGCACATTGAGGCTTATGGTGAAAACGGAAATATCTTTAGACAGAAACAGGGAAGTTTTCCGAGGAGCTGCTTTGTGATGTGTGCCTTCCATTCACAGAGATATACATTTCTTCACTTAGAGGATTGGTGAACGTCTTTTGGAGAAAAAGCCATCAAGGGACATTCGAGAGTATATGGACGGCTATGGTGAAAAAGGAAATATCCTCAGAGAAAAACTGGAAAGAAGCTTTGTGTGAAACTGCTTTATGATAGATATGTTTATTTATCTCAAATAGATAAAACTTTGTGTTACGCAGTTTGGAAACTCCGTCATGGATGGATTGGCAAAGGGACATTCAGGAGCACATTCAGGCCTATGGTGAAAAAGGAAATGTCTTCAGACAAAAAATTGGGAGAAGCTTTCTTAGAAATTGCTGTGTGATTTGTGCATTCCACTCAGGGAGTTATACCTCTTTTCTCATTAGGCAGTGTTTGAATATTGTTTCTGTAAAACCGAAAAAGTGATATTTCGCAGATCATTGAAGAGGATGATGAAAAGTGAAATATCCTCAAATAAAACCCTGGAAGGAGCATTCCATGAAATTGCTCCTTGATATGTGCATTCATTTCACAGAGTTAAAGATTACTCTACATTGCCCAGCTTGGAAATTCTGTCTTTGAGGAATCTGTGAAGGAATATTTAGTGGCGCCAAAGGCCTGTGGTGAGCAAGGAATTGTCTTCCGGTGAAAACAGCACAGAAGCTTTCTGAGCAACTGCTTTGTGATGTGTGTATTCATCTCATAGAGTTAAATCATTCTTTAAACTGGGCAGTTTGAATTCACTGCTTCTGTGGAATCTGAGGAGGGACATTTGGGAGCGATCTTTAGAATATAGAGAAAGAAATATCCTATGATAAACACCAGAAGAAAATTTTCTGTGAAACTGCTGTGTGTCATGTGAATTCCTCTCTCTCAGTTAAGCTTCTCTTTTCATTGAGCAGATTTCTAACATTGTTCATGTGTAGCGTATGAAGGAATATACGGGAGCAAGTTGAGGCTTACGGTGAAAAAGAAAATATGTTCAGATAAAAACAGGAGGGAAGCATTCCAAGGAACTGCTTTGTAACGTGAGCATTCCACTCACAGTGTTATACCTGTCTTCTCATACAGCATCAGGGAAGCCCTTTTGGAGAAAAAGGTACCAAGTGATATGCGGGAGCATATTCATGCCTATTGTGAAAAGGGAAACAGCCTCAGACACAAACTTGAAAGAAGCATTCTGTGTAACTGCTCTGTGATACATGTTTTCAACTCACATAGATAAAGCTTTCTTTACAGTACGCAGCTTGGAAACTGTGTCATGGACAGATCTGCCATGGGACATTCGGGAGCATATTCAGTAGTATGATGAAAAAGGAAATATCTTCAGATAAAAACTGGAAAGAAGCTTTCTGTGAATCTGATTCTTGTTATGTTTATTCATCTCACATAGGTAAAGCTTTCGTTACATTACGCAGCTTGGAAACTCTGTCATGGACATATCCGCGAAGGGACATTCGGGAGCACATTCAGGACTATGGTGCAAATGGAAATATATTCAAATAAAAACTGAATAGAAGCTTTCTGTGAATCTACTTTTTGCTATGTTTATTCACCTCACACAGGTAAAGCTTTCTTTACACTACACAGCTTGGAAACTCCATCATGGATGGATTCGCAAAAGGATATTCGGGATCACATTCTTACCTACGGTGAAAAAGGAAATATCTTCAGATAAAAACTGGAGAGAAGCTTTCTGAGAAACTTCTTTGTGATGTGTGCATTCCACTCAGGAAGTTATACCTATTTTCTCATAAGGCAGTGTTTGAACACTGTTCCTGTAAAACAGAGAAAGTGATATTTCAGAGCACTTTGAAGACTATGGCAGAAAGTGAAATATCCTCAAATAAAACCCAAAGATAAGTGTTCCAAGAAACTGCTCTGTGATTCGTTTAACAGAGCTAAAGCTTTCTCTACGTTGCCCAGTTTCGAAACTATGTCTTTGAGGAATCTACGAAGGCATATTAAGTGGCGCCGGAGACCTGTGGTGAGCAAGGAAATGTCTTCCGTTGAAAACTGGAGAGAAACTTTCTGAGAAACTGCTTTGTGGTATGTGTATTCATCCCATAAAGATAAATCATTTTTTGGATGAGCAGTTTGAAATCACTGTTTCTGTGAAATCTGAGAAAGGACATTTGGGAACCCTCTTTAGAATATGCTGAAAAAGAAATACCCTCAGATAAATATCAGAAGGAATCTTTCTCTGAAACTGCTCTATGTTGTGTGAACTCCACTCACACAGTTAAGCTTCTCTTTTCATTGAGCAGTATTCTAGCACTGTGTTTACCCTGCGAAGGTATATTCAGGAACGCTGTAGACTCAGAGAAAAACTGGAAAGAAGCTTTCTGTGAATCTGCTTTTTGCTATTTTTATTCATCTCACATAGATAAAACTTTCTTTACATTACGCAGCTTGGAAACTCTGTTATGGATGGATCCACAAAGGGACATTCGGGAGCACATTCAAGACTATTTTGAAAATGGAAATATCTCAGATAAAAACTAGAGAGAAGCTTTGTGAGAAACTGCGTTGTGATGTGTGAATTCCACTCAGGGAGTTATACCTCTTTTCTCATAAGGCAGTGTTTGAACACGTTTCCTGTAAAACTGAAAAGTTGATATTTCAGAGCACATTGAAGACTATGGTGAAAATTGAACTATCTTCAAATAAAACCCAAAAGAAGCATTCCAAGAAGCAGCTCTCTGATGTGTGCATTTATTTCACAGAATTAAAGCTTACTCTACATTGCCCAGTTTGGAAACTCTGTCTTTGAGGAATCTGCGAAGAGATATTAAGTGGCGCCCAGGGGCCTGTGGTGAGCAAGAAAATTTCTTCCGTTGAAAACTGGAGAGAAGCATTCTGAGCAACTGCTTTGTGATGTGTGGATTCATCTCATAGAGTTATATCATTCTTTGGATTGAGCAGTTTGAATTCACTGTTTCTGTGGAGCCTGAGAAAGGACATTGGGAACAGTCTTTAGAATATGCTGAAAAGGAAATACCCTCAGAGAAAAATCATAAGGAAGCTATCTGTGAAACTGCTCTCAGTCATGTGATTTCCACTCACACAGTTAAGCTTCTCTTTTCATTGAGCAGTATTCTAACACTGTGTTTAGTCTGCAAAGGGATACTCGGAAGCGCTTTGAGGCTTATGGTGAAAATGGAAATAACTTCAGATAAACACTAGAGAGAAGCTTTCTGAGAAGCTGTTTCATGACGTGTGCATTCTACTCACTGAGTTATACTTTTCTTCTCATAGAGGATTGGGGAATCCCTTTTAGAGAAAAAGCTACCAAGGGACATTCAGGAGTGTAGAGATTGCTATTGTGAAAAAGGAATTACCCTCCGACAAAAACGGGAAAGAAGCTTTCTGGACAACACTGTCTTTATGGAATCTGTGAAGGGATATTAAGTGGCTCCCAAAGGTCTGTGGTGAGCAAGGAAATGTCTTCCGTTAAAACCTGGAGAGAAGATTTGTGAGCAACTGCTTTGCGATGTGTGTATTCATCTCATAGAGATAAACCACTCTTTGGAATGAGTAGTTTGAAATCATTGTTTCTGTGGGATCTGAGGAAGGATATTGGGAACACTTTTTAGAATATGGAGAAAGAAATATCGTCAGGTAAAAACCAGAAGGAAGCTTTCTGTGAAAATGCTCTGTGTCCTGTGAATTCCACTCGCTCAATTAAGCTTCTCTTTTCAAAGAGCACTTTTCAAACACCGTTTATGTGTAGCGTGCGAAGGGGTATTCGAGAGGGCTTTGAGGCTTACGGTGAAAAAGGAAATATGTTCAGACTGAAACTGAAGAGAAGCTTTCCGAGGCACTGCCTAGTGATGTGTGCATTCCACTCACAATGTTACACCTCTCTTCTCATATAGCATCGGGAAAACCCTTTTGGACAAAAACATAACAAGGGATATTTGGGAGCATATGGACGAATATCATGAAAAGGGATATAGCCTCAAGGAAAAGCTCGAAAGAAGATTTCTGTGAAACTGCTCTGTGCTATGTGTATTCATCTAACATAGATAAAGCTTTCCTTACATTACGCAGCTTGCAAACTCTGTCATGGACGGATCTGGGAAGGGATATTCAGGAGGAAATTCTGGACTATGGTGAAAAAGGAAATATCTTCAGATAAAAACTGGAAAGAAGCTTTCTGTGAACCTGCTTTATGCTATGCTTATTCATCTCACATAGATAAAGCATTGTTTACATTACACAGCTTGGAAATTCCGTCATGGACAGAATCACGCAGGGACATTCGGGGGCACATTCAGGCCTATGGTGAAAAAGGAAAATCTTCAGATAAACCCGGAGACAAGTTTTCTGAGAAACTGCTTTCTGATACGTGCATTCCACTCAGGGAATTATAACTCTTCTCTCATAAGGCAGTGTTTGAACACTGTTCCTGTAAAACCAAAAAAGTTATATTTCAGAGTGCATTGAATACTATGGGGAAAAGTGTTATGTGCTCACATAAAACCCCAAAAGAAGCGTTCCAAGGAACTGCTCTCTGATATGTGTATTAACGTCACAGAGTTAAAGCTTACTCTACATTGTCCAGTTTGGAAAGTCTCTCTTTGAGGAATCTGTGAAGTTAAATTAAGTGGCGCCCAGAGGCCTGTGTTGAGCAAGGAAATGTCTTCCTTTGAAAACTGGAGAGAATCTTTCTGAACAACTGCTTTGTGATGGGTGTAATCATCTCATAGAGTTAAAGCATTCTTTGGAAGGAGCAGTTTGAAATCACTGTTTCTGTGGAATCTGAGGAAGGACATTTGGGAATGCTCTTTAGAATATGCAGAAAGAAATATCCTCAGATAAAAACCAGAAGGAAGCTTTCCGTGAAACTGCTATGTGTCATGAAAATTCCGCTCACTCAATTAAGCTTCTGCTTTCATGGAGCACTTTTCTAACACTATGTTTAGCGACCGAAGGGATATTTGGGAGTGCTTTGAGGCTTGCGATGTAAAAGGAAATATGTTCAGATAGAAGCTGGAGAGAGGTATTCCGAGGAACTGCTTTGTGACCTGTGCATTTCACTCACAGTGTTATACCTCTCTTCTAATAAAGGATTGGGGAATCCCTTTTGGAGAAAAAGCTGCCAAGGGACATTCGGGAGAACATGAACGGCTATGGTGAAAAAAGAAATATCCTAAGACAAAAGCTGGAAGGAAGATCTCTGTGAATCTCCTTTTTGCTATGTTTATTCGTCTCACATAGATAAAGCTTCCTTTACATTACACAGCTTGGAAACTCTGTCATGGATGGATCTGCGAAGGGACATTAGGGAGTACATTCAGGCCTATGCTGAAAATGGAAATATCTTCACAGAAAAACTGGAGAGAAGCTTTCTGAGAAACTGCTTTGTGACGTGTGCATTCCACTCAGGGAGTTATACGCTTTTCTCATAAAGCAGTGTTTGAACTCTGTTCCTGTAAAACCGTAAAAGTGATACTATGGAGCGCTTTGAGGACTATGGCGAAAAGTGAAATATCAGAAAGAATTGTTCCAAGAAACTGCTCTCTGATATGTGCATTAATTTCACAGAGTTAAAGCTTACTCTACATTGCCCAGTTTGGAAACTCTGCCTTTGAAGAATCTGCGATGGGATATAAAGTGGCTCCCAGACGATAGTGGTGAGCAAGGAAATGTCTTCCATTGCAACCTGGAGAGAATCCTTTTGAGCAGCTGCTTTGTGATGTGTGCATTCATCTCATAGAGTTAAATCATCCTTTGGATTGAGGAGTTCGAAAGCACTTTCTGTGGAACCTGAGAAAGGACATTTGGGAATGCTCTTTAGAATATGCTGAAAAAGAAATACACTCAGATAAAAAACAGAAGGAAGCTTTCTGTGAGACTGCTCTCTTTAGTCTGCGAAGGGATATTCGGGAGCGCTATGAGGCTTATGGTGAAAACGGAAATATCTTCAGATAGAAATTGGAGAGAAGCTTTCAGAGGAGCTGCTTTGTAACGTGTACATTTCACTCACAGAGTTATACTTTTCTTTTCATAGAGGATTTGGGAATCCTTTTTGGAGAAAAAGCTACCAAGGGAAATTCGGGAGTATATGTATGGTTATTGTGAAAAAGGAAATATCCTCAGACAAAAACTAGAAAGAAGCTTTCTGTGAAACTTCTTTGTGATATACGTATTTATTCTCTCACATAGATAACATTTTCTTTATATTATGCAGTTTGGAAACTCCGTCATGGATGCATCCATGAAGGAAAATTCCGGAACACATTCAGACCTATGGCGAAAAAGGAAATATCTTTAGATAGAAACTGGAGAGAGGCTTTCTGAGAAAGTGCTTTGTGATGTGTACCTTCCACTCAGGGGTTTTACCTCTTTGCTCAAAAGGCAGTGTTTGAACACTGTTCCTGTAAGACCAAAAATGTGATATTTCGGAGCACATTGAGGACTACGGCAAAAAGTGAAATATCCTCAAATAAAACCCAGAAAGAAGTGTTCCTAGAAAATGTTCTCTGATATGTGTATTCATGTCACAGAGATAAAACTTACTCTACATTGCCCAATTTGGAAACTGCATCTTTGAGGAATCTGCGAAGGGATATTAAGTGGTGCCCGGAGGCCTGTGGTGAGCAAGGAAATGTCTTCCATTGAAAACTGGAGAGAAGCATTCTGAGCAACTGCTTCATCTCGGAGAGTTAAATCATTCTTTGGATTGAGCAGTTTGAAATCACTGTTTCTGTGGAACCTGAGAATGGTAATTTGAGAACGCTCTTTAGCATATGCTGAAAAAGAAATACCTTCACATAAAAACCAGAAGCAAGCTTCCTGTGAAACTTCTCTGTGTCATGTGAATTCCACTCCCTCAGTTAAACTTCACTTTTCATTGTGCAGTTTCCTAACACTGTTTATGTTTAGTGTGCATAGGGATATTCGGGAACACTTTGAGGCTTATGATGATTAAGGAAATATGTTCTGATAGAAACTGGAGAGAGGTTTCCGAGATGCTGCTCTGTGACGTTTGCAATCCATTCACAGTGTTCTACCTCTCTTCTAATAGAGCATCTCGGAAACCCATTCTGTGAAACTGTTTTTAGATGTGTGTATTCATCTGACATAGATAAATCTTTCTCTACATTTTGCAGGTTGGAAACTTTGTCATGGATGGATCCATGAAGGGATATTCGGGAGCACATACAGAACTATGATATAAAAGGAAATATCTTCAGATAACAACTGGAAAGAAGCTCTCTGTGAATCTGCTTTTTGCTGTGTTTATTCATCTCACATAGATAAAACTTTCTTTATGTTACGCAGTTTGGAAACTGCGTTATCGACAGATCCACGATGGGATAATCGAAAGCTCTTTCAGGCCTATGGTGAAAAAGGAAATATATTCAGATAAAAACTGGAGAGAAGCATTCTGAGAAACTCAGAAGGACATTTGGGAA
>NW_012109463.1:267743-303763 GCF_000951045.1 Mandrillus leucophaeus | reverse complement strand
GAACAGAAAACCAAACACCGCATGTTCTCACTCATAGGTGGGAACTGAACAATGAAATCACTTGGACTCGGGAAGGGGAACATCACACACCGGGGCCTATCATGGGGAAGGGGGAGGGGGGAGAGATTGCATTGGGAGTTATATCTGATATAAATGACGAGTTGATGGGTGCTGACGAGTTGATGGGTGCAGTACACCAACGTGGAACAAGTATACATATGTAACAAACCTGCACGTTATGCACATGTACCCTAGAACTTAAAGTATTAAAAAAAAATGGGAAAACTAAATATCCTCAGATAAAAACAAGAAGGACGCTTTCTGTGAAACTGCTGTGTGTCCTGTGAATTCCTGTCTCTCAGTTAAGCTTTTCTTGCATTGACCAGTTTTCTACTATTTATGTTTAGCATGCGATGTGATCTTCGGGAGCGCTTTCAGACATACAGTGAAAAAGGAAATATCTTCAGGTAGAAAATGGAGGAACTGCTTTGTGGTGTGTGAATTCCACTCGGAGTGTTTTACCTCCGTTCTCATACAGTATCGGTAAAATATTTTGGAGAAAATGGTAGCAAGGGATATTCGGGAGCATATGACCCCTATTGTGAAAAAGGAAACAGCCTCAGATAAAAACTGGAAAGAAGCTTCCTGTGAAATCGATTTGTGAAATATGTATTCATCTCACATAGATAAATCTTTCTTTACATTATGCAGCTTGATAACTCTGCCATGGACGGATCCGTGAAAGGACATTCGGGAGCACATTCAGGACTGTGCTGAAAAAGGAAATATCTTCAGATAAAAACTGGAAAGAAGATTCTGTGAATCTGCTTTTTGCTATGTTTATTCATCTCACATAGATAAAGCATTCTTTACATTACACAGCATGGAAACTCCATCATAGATGGATCCGTGAAGGGATATTCAGGATCATATTCCCGCCTATGGTGAAAAAGAAAATATCTTCAGATAAAAACTGGAGAGAAGCTTTCTGAGAAACTGTTTTGTGGTGTGTGCATTTCACTCAGCGAGTATTACGTCTTTTCTCATATGGCAGCGTTTGAACACTGTTCAATTAAAACCCAAAATGTGGTACGTCAGACCGCATTGAAGACTATGGTGAAATGTGAAATATCCTCAAATAAAACCCAGAAAAGAGCGTTCCAAGAAACTGTTCTCTGATATTTCCATTCATTTCACAGAGGTAAAGGTTACTCTATGTTGCCCAGTTTTGAAACTCTGTCTTTTCACAATCTGTGAAGGGAAACTATGTGGCGCCTGAAGGCTTGTGGTGAGAAAGGAAACATCTTCCGAAGAAAACTGGAGAGAATCTTTCTGAGCAACTGCTTTGTGATGTGAATATTCACCTCATAGAGTTAAATCATTTTTGAATGAGGAGTTTGAAGTCATTGTTTTTGTGGAATATAAAGAAGGATATTTGGGAACACTTCTTAGAATATGGAGAAAGAAATATCCTCTGGTAAATTCCAGAAGGAAGCTTTATCTGAAACTACTCTGTCACCTTAATTCCTCTCGCTTAGGTAAGCCTCTCTTTTCATTGAGCAGTTTTCTAACACTGTTTATCATTAGCGTGTGAAGTGATATTCGGGAGCACTTTGAGGCTTACGGTGAAAAAAAGAAATATATTCAGACCAAAAGTGGAGAGAAGCTTTCTGAGGAACTGTTTTGTGATGTGTGCATTTCACTCAGAGTGTTATACCTCTCTTCTCATACAGCATTGGGGAAACCCTTTTGGAGAAAAAGTTACCAAGTGATATTCGGGAGCATGTTGATGCCTATGGTGAAACGGGAAATAGCCTCAGACAAAAACTGGAAAGAAGCAGTCTATGAAACTGCTCTGTGACATGTGTATTCATCTCAAACAGATAAAGCTTTGGTTACATTACTCAGCTTGGAAACTCTGTCATGGATTGATCCACAAAGGGACATTCGGGAACACATTCAGGACAATGGTGAAAAAGGAAATATCTTCAGATAAAAACTGGTAAGAAACTTTCGGTGAATCTGCTTTTGCTATGTTTATTCGTCTCACATAGATAAAGCTTTCTTTACATTACGCAGCTTGGAAACTCCATCATGGATGGACCTGTGAATGGATATTCAGGATCACATTCGGACCCATGGTGAAAAAGGAAATATCGTCCGATAAAAACTGGAGAGAAGCTTTCTGAGAAACTGCTTGGTGATGTTTTCACTCCACTCAGAGAGTTATAACTTTCCTCTCATAAGGCACTGTTTGAACAATGTTCCTGTAAAACTAAAAAAGTGATACTAGGAGCACATTGAAGACTATGGTGAAAAGTGAAATGTCGAATAAAACTCAGAAAGAAGAATTTCAAGAAACTGCTCTCTGACATGCCCATTCATTTCACAGAGTTAAAGCTTACTTTCCACTTCCCAGTTTGGAAAGTCTGTCTTTGAGGATTCTGCAAAGGGATATTAGGTGGCAACTGTAGGCCTCTGATGAGCAAGGAAATCTCTTCCGTTGAAAATTGGAGAGAAGTTTTCTGAGCCACTCTTTTCTGATGTTTATATTCATCTCATAGAGTTAAATTTTTCTTTGGATTGAGCACTTTGAAATCACCATTTGTGAGGAATCTGAGAAAGGACATTTGGGAACGCTCTTTAGAATTTGCTGAAAAAGAAATAATGACAGATAGAAAACAGAAGGAAGCTTTCTGTGAAACTGCTCTCTCTCATATGAATTCTGCTCGCACAGTTAAGCTTCTCTTTTTATTGAGCAGTATTCTAACACTATTTTTGTTTAGTGTGTCAAAAATATTCGGGAGCACTTTGAGTCTTACGGTGAAAAAGGAAATACCTTCAGATGGAAACTGCAGAGAAGCTTTCCGAGGAGCTGCTTTGTAACATATGCATTCCACTCACAGAGGTATACTTTTCTTCGCTATGGAGTTAGGGAATCTCTTTTGGAGAAAAAGCTACCAAAGGACATTCGGGACTATGTGGATGGCTATGGTGAAATAGGAAATATCTTAACACAAAAACTCGAAACAAGTTTTCCGTGAAACTGCTTTGTGATAGATATTTGTATTCGTCTCACATAGATAAAACTTTCTATCTATGATGCAGTTTTGAAACTGCATCATGGACGGATTTGTGAAGGGACATTCGGGAGCTCATTCAGGCCTTTGGGGAAATAGGACATACCTTCAGATAAAAACTGGAGAGAAGTTTTCTGAGAAACTGCTTTGTGATGTATGCATTCCACTCAGGGAGTTGTACCTCTTTTCTCATAAGACAGTGTTTAAACACTGTTCCTGTAAAACAGAAAAAGTGATATTTTACAGCACTTTGAAGACTATGGCGAAAAGTGAAATATTCTGAAATAAAACCCAGAAAGAAGCATTCCAAGAATCCACTCTCTGACGTGTGCATTCATTTCAGAGAGTTAAAGCTTACACTACGTTGCCCAGTTAGGAAACTCTGTCTTAGAGGAATCTGTGAAGGCATATTAAGGGGCACCCAGAGGCTTGTGGTGAGAAAGAAACATCTTGCAATGAAAACTGGAGAGAAGATTGCAGAGTAACTGCTTTGTGATGTGTGTACTCATCTCATAGAGTTAAATCACTCTTTGGATTGAGCAGTTTGAAATCACTGTTTCTGTTTAACCTGAGAAGGAACATTTGGGAACCCTCTTAAGAATATACTGAAAGAGGGCCGGGCGCAGTGGCTCAAGCCTGTAATCCCAGCACTTTGGGAGGCCGAGGCGGGTGGATCACGAGGTCAGGAGATCGAGACTATCCTGGCTAACATGGTGAAACCCCGTCTCTACTAAAAATACAAAAAACTAGCCGGGCGTGGTGGCGGGCACCTGTAGTCTCAGCTACTTGGGAGGCTGAGGCGGGAGAATGGCATGAACCCGGGAGGCGGAGCTTGCAGTGAGCCGAGATCACGCCACTGCACTCCAGCCTGGGAGCACAGCGAGACTCCGTCTCAAAAAAAAAAAAAAAAAAAAAGAATATGCTGAAAGAGAAATACCCTCCAATAAAACCAGTAGGAAACCTTCTGTGAAATTGCTCTAGGTCACGTGAATTCCACTCACATAGTTAAGCTTCTGTTTTCATTGAGCAGTATTCTAACACTGTTTTAGGTTACTCAGCTAAGGGATACTCGGGAGCGCTTTGAAGTTTATGGTGAAAAAGTCAATACCTTCAGAGAGATACTGGAGAGAAGATTTCCGAGGAACTGCTTTGTGACATGTGCATTCCACTCACAGACTTATACGTTTCTTCTCAGAGAGGATTGGGGAATCTCATTTGGAGAAAACACTACCAGGGGACATTCGGGAGTATATGGACGGCAATGGTGAAAAAGGAAATATCCTCAGACAAAAACTGGAAAGAAGCTTTCTGTGAAACTGCTTTGTGATAACTATGTCTATTTGTCTCACAGAGATAAAACTTTCCTTCTATTACGCAGTTTTGAAACTGCATAATGGACGGATTCGTGAAGGGACATTTGGGACACATTCAGGCCTGTGGGGAAATAGGAAATATCTTCAGCTAAAAACTGGAGATAAGCTTTCTGAGAAACTGCTTTGTGCTGTGTGCTATCCTCTCAGGGAGTTTTACCTCTTTTCTCATAAGGCAATGTTTGAACACTCTTCCTGAAAAGCTGAAAAAGTGATAATTTGCAGTGCATTGACGACTATGTTGATAAGTGAAAATCCGGAAACAAAACCCAGAAAAAAGCGTTGCAAGAAACTGCTCTCTGACGTGTGCATTCATTTCAGAGAGTTAAAGCTCACACTACCTTGCCCAGGTTGGAAACTCTGTCTTTGAGGAATCTGTGAGGTGATATTAAGTGGCGCCCGGAGACTTGTAGTGAGAAAGGAAATGTCTTCCGATGAAAACTGGAGAGAAGCTTTCGGAACAACTTCTTTGTGACGTGTGTATTCATCTCATAGAGTTAAATCGTTCTTTGGATTGAGCAGCTTGAAATCACTCTTTCTGTGGTACCTGAGAAAGGACGTTTGGGAACACTCATAAGAATATGCTGAAAAAGAAATACCCTCTGCTAAAAACCAGAAGGAAATTTTCTGTGAAACTACTGCAGGTCATGGAAATTCCACTCACACAGCTAAGCTTCTAGTTTCAATGAGCAGTGTTCTAACACTGTTTTAGGTTATTCAGCTAAGGGATACTTGGGAGCGCTTTGAGGCTTATGGTGAAAATGGAAATATCTTTAAATAGATGCTGGAGCGAATATTTCTGAGGAGCTGCTTTGTAACATGTGCATTTCACTCACAGTGTTTTACTTTTCTTCTCATATAGGATTGCGGAATCCATTTTGGAGAAAAAGCTACCAGGGGACATTCGGGAGTATACGGACGGCTATGGTAAAAAAGGACATATATTCAGACAAAAACTGGAAAGAAGCTTTCTGTGTAACTGCTTTGTGATAGATATGTCTATTCATCTCACATAGATAAAACTTTCTTTCTATTACAGAGTTTTGAAACTGCGACATGACGGATTCGTGAAGGGACATTCGGGAGCATATTCAGACCTGTGGGGAAATAGGAAATATCTTCAGATAAAAACTGGAGAGAAGCTTTCTGAGTAACTACTTTGAGATGTGTGCATTCCACTCTGGAGTTTTACTTTTCTCATAAGGCAGTGTTTGAACACTGTTCCCATAACACTGAAAAAGTGATATTTTGCAGCGCATTGAAGACTATGGTGAAAAGTGAAAATCCAGAAACAAAACCCAGAAAGAAGTGTTGCAAAAAACTGCTCTCTGATGTGTGCATTCATTTCAGAGAGTTAAAGCTTGCACTAGGATGCCCAGTTTAAAAACTCTGTCTTTGAGGAATCTGTGAGGTGGTATTAAGTGGCACCCAGAGACTTGTGGTGAGAAAAGAAACGTCTTCCATTGAAAATGGGACAGAAGCTTTCTGAGCAACTGCTTTGTGATGTGTGCATTCATCTCATAGAGTTAAATCATTCTTTGTATTCGGCAGTTTGAAATCACTGTTTCTTTGGAACTTGAGAAAGGCCAATTGGGAATAGTCTTTAGCATATGCTGAAAAAGAAATATCCTCAGATAAAAACCATAAGGAAGCTTTATGTGAAACTGCTCTCAGTCGTGTGAATTCCACTCACACATTTCAACTTCCCTTTTCATTGAGCAGTATTCTAACACTGTTTTTGTTTATTCTGTGAAGTGATATTCGTTAGCACTTTGAGGCTTATGGTGAAAACGGAAATATCTTCAGACAGAAACAGGGAAGAAGCTTTCTGAGGAGCTGCTTTGGGACGTGTGCATTCCAGTCAAGGAGATATACATTTCTTCGCTTAGAAGATGGGTGAAGCTCTTTTGGAGAAATAGCCACCAAGGGACATTCAGGAGTACATGGATGGCTATGGTGAAAAAGGAAATATCCTCAGAGAAAAACTGGAAAAAAGCTTTCTGTGAAACTGCTTTGTGATAGATATGTTTATTCATCTCACATAGATGAAACTTTCTTTATGTTACACAGTTTGGAAACTCCGTCACGGATGGATCAGCGAAGGGACATTCAGGAGCACATTCAAGCGAATGGTGAAAAAGAAAATATCTTCAGATAAAAAATTGAGAGAAACTTTCTTAGAAATTGCTGTGTGATGTATGCATTCCACTCAGGGAATTATACCTCTTTTCTCATAAGGCAATGTTTGAATACTGTTCCTGTAAGAATGAAAAACTGATATTTCAGAGATTCTTGAAGAATGTGGTGAAAAGTGAAATATTCTCAAATAAAACCCCGGAAGAAGCATTCCAACAAACTACTCTTTGATATGTGCATTCATTTCACAGAGTTAACGAATACTCTTCATTGTCCAGCTTGGAAATTCTGTCTTTGAGGAATCTACGAAGGAATATTTAGTGGCGTCCAAGGTCTGTGGTGAGCAAGGAATTGTCTTCTGATGAAAATGGGACAGAAACTTTCTGAGCAACTGTTTTGTGATCTGTGTATTCATCTCATACAGATAAACCATTCTTTGGATGGAGCAGTTTGAAATCACTGCTTCTGTGGAATATGAGGAAGGACTTTGGGAACGCTCATTAGAATATGGAGAAAGAAATATTGTCAGGTAAAAACCAGAAGGAAGCTTTCTGTGAAAATGTTCTGTGTCTTGTGAGTTCCTCTCACTCAGTTAAGCTTCTCTTTTCAATGAGCAGTTTTCAAACACAGTTTATGTGTAGTGTATGAAGGGGTATTCGAGAGGGCTTTGAGGCTTATGGTGAAAAAGGAAATATGTTCAGATAGAAACTGGAGAGAAGCTTTCTGAGGAACTGCTTTGTGTCGTGAGTATTCCACTCACAATGTTACACCTCTCTTCTCATACAGCATCAGGAAAACCCTTTTGGACAATAACACAACAAGGGATACTTGGGAGCATATTGACGAATATGGTGAAAAGGGAAATAGCGTCAAAGAAAAGCTGGAAAGAAGCTTTTTGTGAAACTGCTCTGTGCTATGTGTATTCATTTAACATAGATAAAGCTTTCTTTACATTACACAGCTTGCAAACTCTGTCATGGATGGATTCGTGAGGGACATTCTGGAGGAAACTCTGGACTATGGTGAAAGAGGAAATATCTTCAGATAAAAACTGGAAAGAAGCTTTCTGTGAATCTGTTTTATGCTATATTTATTCATCTCACATAGATAAAGCTTTCTTTACATTACGCAGCTTGGAAACTCCGTCACGGATGGAATCACGAAAGGACATTCGGGAGCACATTCAGACCTATGGTGAAAAAGGAAAGATCTTCAGATAAACCCAGAGACAAGTTTTCTGAGAAACTGCTTTCTGATGTGTGCATTCCACTCAGGGCATTATACCTCTTTTCTCATAAGGCAGTGTATGACCACTGTTCCTGTAAAACCAAAAAGTTGTATTTTGGAGTACATTGAAGACTGGAGAAAACTGATCTGTCCTCAAATAAAACCCAGAAAGAAGCGTTTCAAAAAACTGCTCTCTGATATGTGTATTCACTTCACAGAGTTAAAGCTTATTCTACATTGTCCAGTTTGGAAAGTCTCTCTTTGAGGAACCTTTGAAGTTATATTAAATGGCGCCCGGAGGCCTGTGTTGAGCAAGGAAATGTCTTCCATTGAAAACTGGAGAGAATCTTTCTGAGCAACTGCTTTGTGATGGGTGTATTCATCTCATGGAGTTAAATCAACCTTTGGAAGGAGCGGTTTAAAATCACTGTTTCTGTGGAATCTCAAGAAGGACATAAGGGAACGCTCTTTAGAAAATGGAGAAAGAAGTATCCTCAGATGAAAACCAGAAGGAATCATTCTGTGAAGCTGCTATGTGTTGTGAATTTTCCGCTCACTCAGTTAAGCTTCTCTTTTCATGGAGCACTTTCTAACACTGTTTATGTTTAGCAAGCAAAGGGATATTTGGGAGTAATTTGAGGCTTACGATGTAAAAGGAAATATGTTCAGGTAGAGGCTGAAGAGAGGTTTTCCGAGGAACTGCTTTGTGACCTGTGCATTTCACTCACACTGTTATACCTCTCTTCTAATAAAGGATTGGGGAATCTCTTTTGGAGAAAAAGCTGCCAAGGGACATTCGGAAGAACATAAACAGCTATGGTAAAAAAAGAAATATCCTCAGACAAAATCAGGAAGGAAGATCTCTCTGAATCTGCTTTTTGCTATGTTTATTCGTCTCACATAGATAAAGTCTTCCTTGCATTACACAGCTTGGAAACTCTGCCATGCACGGATCATACCCAGAAGGAAGCATTCCAAGAAACTGCCCTCTGATATCTGCATTTATTTCACAGAGTTAAAGCATGCTCTTCGTTGCCCAGTTTGGAACGTCTGTCTTTGAGGACTCTGTGAAGGGATATTAAGTGGTGTCCGGAGGCTTGTGGTGAGCAAGGAAACGTCTTCCGATGAAAACTGGAGAGAAGCTTTCTGAGAAACTGCTTTGTGATGTGTGTATTGGTCTCATAGAGTTAAACTATTGTTTGATTGAGCAGTTTGAAATCACTGTTTTTTGTGCAATCTGAGGAAGGACATTTGGGAACGCTCCTTAGAATATGGAGAAAGAAATATCCTCAGGTAAAATCCAGAAGGAAGCTTTCTGTGAAACTGCTCTGTGTCTTTTTAATTCCTCTCACTCAGTTTCACCTCTCTTTTCATTGAGCCATTTTCTGATCCTGTTTATGTTTAGCGTGTGAAGGGATATTCGGGAGCGCTTTGAGGCTTATGGTGAAAAAGCAAATATGGTTCGACTGAAACTGGAGAGAAGCTTCCTGAGGAATTGCTTTGTGACGTGTGCATTCCACTCAGAGTGTTATACTTCTCTTCTCGTACAGAATCGGGGAAATCCTTTCGGAGAAAAAGGTACCAAGGGATATTTGGTAACATATTGACGCATATGGAGAAAGGAGAAATAACCTCAGAAAAAAACTGGAAAGAGCTTTCTGTGAAACTGTTCTGTGCTATGTGTATTCGTCTCAGATAGATAAAGCTTTCTTTACATTACACTGCTTGGAAACTCTGTCATGGACGTATCCACGAAGGGACATTCAGGAGCACATTCAGGACTATGCGGAAAATCGAAATATCTTCAGACAAAAACCGGAGAGAAGCTTTCTGAGAAACTGCTATGTGATATGTGCATTCCTCTCAGGGAGTTATACCGCTTTTCTCATAAGGCAGTGTTTGGACACTGTTCCTGTAAGACTGAAAAAGTGATATTTCAGTGCGCATTGAGGACTATGGCAAAAAGTGAAATATCCTCTAATAAAACCCAAAAAGAAGCCTTCCAAGAAACTACTCTGATGTGTTTTCATATCACAGTGTTAAAACATACCCTACAATGCCCAATTTGGAAACTGCATCTTTGAGGAATCTGCGAAGGGATACAAGTGGCGCCCGGAGGCCTGCGGTGAGCAAGAAAATGTCTTCCCTTGAAAACTGGAGAGAAGCTTTCTGAGCAACTGCTTTGTGATTTGTGTATTCATCTCGTAGAGTTCAATCATCCCTTCGACTGAGCAGTTTGAAATCACTGTTTCTGTGGAACGTGAGAAAGGAAATTTGGGAACGCTCTTGACAATATACTGAAAAACAAATACCTTTAGATAAAACCCAGAAGCAAGCTTCCTGTGAAACTGCTCTGTGTTATGTGACTTCCACTCGCCCAGTTAAGCTTCACTTTTCATTGAGCAGTTGCCTAGCACTGTTTATGTTTAGCATGCATAGGGATATTCGGGAACACTTTGAGGCTTCCAGTGGAAAAGGGAATATGTTCTGATAGAAACTGGAGAGAAGCTTTCCGAAGTGCTGCTTTGTGACGTCTGCATTCTACTCACAGTGTTATACTTCTCTACTCATACAACAACTAGGAAACCCTTTCTGTGAAACTGTTCTTAGATATGTGTATTCATCTGACATAGATAAATCCTTCTCTACATTTTGCAGCTTGGAAACCCTGTCATGGATGGATCCACAAAGGGATATTTGGGTGCACATTCAGGAGTGTGGTGAAAAAGGAAATATCTTCAGATAAAAACTAGAAAGAAGCTTTCTGCGAATCTGCTTTTTGCTCTGTTTTTTCAACTCACATAGATAAAACTTTCTTCGTATTACGCAGTTGGAAACTCCGTCATGGATGGATCCGCGACGTGATATATGAAAGCGCATTCAGGCCTACTGTGAAAGAGGAAATATATTCCGATAAAAACTGGAGAGAAGCTTTCTGAGAAATTGCTTTGTGATGTGTGTATTCCACTCAGAGAGTTATACCTCTTTTCTCATAAGGCAGTGTTTGAACACTGTTCCTGTAAAAAGAAAAGGTGATATTTTGGAGTACATTGAAGACTGTGGCTAAAAGTGATATATCCTCAAATAAATCCTACAAAGAAGCATACCAAGAAACTGGTCTCGGTTATGTACATTCATGTCACAGAGGCAAAGCTTGCTCTACATGGCCCTGATTGCAAATTCTGTCTTTCAGGAATCTGTGAAGGGATATGAAGTGTTGCCCATTCGCCTCTGGTGTGCAACGAAATGTCTTTCGATGAAAACTGCAGAGAAGCTTTCTGAGCAACTGCTTTCTGATGTGTGTATTCATCTCACAGACTTAAATCATTCTTTGGATTGAGCACTTTGAATTTACTGCTTCTGTGGAATCTCATGAGGGACAATTGGGAATGATCTTTAGAATATGGAGAAAGAAATATCCTCAGAAAAAAACCAGAAGGAATCTATCTGTGAAACTGCGGTGTGTTGTATGACTTCCTCTCACTCAGTTAAGCTTCTCTTTCCATTGAGCAGTTTTCTAATATTGTTCATGTTTAGTGTATAAAGGGATATACGTCAGCACTTTGAGGCTTATGGTGAAAAACAAAATATGTTGAGATAGAAACTGGAGAGAAGCTTTCCGTGGAACTGCTTTGTGATGTGTGTATTCCACTCACAGTGTTATAACACTCTTCTCATACAGCATTGGGGAAACCCTTTATGTGATATGCTTCTGTGATATATGTATTCATCTCACATAGATAATTCTTTCTCTACATTACGCAGCTTGGAAACTCTGTCAGGGACGGATTCATTAAGGAACATTTGGGAGCATATTCAAGTCTATGTTAAAAAAGGAAATATATTCAGATAAATACTGGAAAGAATATTTCTGTGAATCTGCTTTTCGCTATGTTTATTCACCTCACATAGATAAAGCTTTCTTTACATTACTTAGCTTGGAAACTCCGTCACGGATGGATCCACGAAGGGATATTCAGGGTCACATTCGGGCCAATGATGAAAAAGGAAATATCATCTGATAAAAACTGGAGAGAAGCTTTCTGAGAAACTGCTTGGTGATGTGTGCATTCCACTCAGGGTGTTATACCTTTCTTCTCATAAGATACTGTTTCAACACTGTTCTTGTAAAACTAAAAGAGTAATATTCAGAGCACATTAAAGACTAAGGTGAAAAGTGAAATGTCATCAAATAAAACCCGGAAAGAAGCATTCCAAGAAACTGCTGTCTGACATGTCCATTCATTTCACAGAGTTAAAGTTTACTCTACATTTCCCAGTTTGGAAAGTCTGTCTTTTGGGATTCTGTGAAGGGATATTAAGTGGCAACTGGAGACCTGTGGCAAGGAACGAAATGTCTTCCGTTGAAAATTGAAGAGAAGCTTTCTGAGCAACTCTTTTGTGATGTTTGTATGGAGGTCATAGTGTTAAATCATTCTTTGGATTGAGCTGTTTGAAATCACTGTTCCTGTGGAATCTCTGAAAGGACATCTGGGAACGCTCTTTCGAATACGGAGAAAGAAATATCCTCAGGTAAAATCTAGATGGAAGGTTTCTGTGAAACTCCTCTGTGTCGTGTGAATTCCTCTTGCTCAGTTAAGCTTCTCTTTTCATGGAGCAGTTTTCTAACACTCTTTTTCTTTAGCATCCAAGGGGATATTCGGTAGTGCTTTGAGGCTTATGTTGAAAAAGGAAATATGTTCAGATAGAAACTGGAGAGAAGCTTTCAGAGGAACTGCTTTGTGATGTGTGCATTTCACTCACAGTGTTATACCTCCCTTCTCATACAACATTGGGGAAATCCTTTAGGAGAAAAAGATACAAAGGGCTATTCCAGAGCATATTGATACCTATGGTGAAAAGGGAAATATCTTCAGACCAATACTGGAAAGAAGCTTTCTGTGAAACTGCTCTGTGATATGTGTATTCATCTCATATACATAAAGCTTCCTTTACATTACATAGGTTGGAAACTGTGTCATGGACAGATTCGCAAAGGGACATTCGTGAGCACATTCAGTAGTATGACTAAAAGGGAAATACCTTCAGATAAAAACTGGAAAGAACCTTTCTATGAATCTGTTTCTTGTTATGTTTATTCATCTCACATAGCTAAAGCTTTCTGTACATTACGCAGCTTGTAAACTCTGACATGGACATATCCGCAAAGGGATATTCGGGAGCACATTCAGGACTATGGTGAAAAAGGAAATATCTTCAGATAAAAACTGGAGGGAAGCTTTCTGAGAAACTTCTTTGTGACATGTGCATTCCACCCAGGGATTTATAACTCTTTTCTCATAAGGCAGTGTTTGAACACTGTTCCTGTAAAACAGAAAAAGTGATAATTCAGAAAGCTTTGAAGATTATGGCGAAAAGTGAAACATACCCTAATAAAACCCAGAAAGAAGTGTTCGAAGAAACTGCTCTATGATATGTGCTTTCATTTCACAGAGTTAAAGCTTACTCTACGTGTCCAGTTTGGAAACTCTGTCTTTGAGGAATCTACGAAGGGATATTAAGTGGCTCCAGAGGCCTATGGTGAGCAAGGAAATATCTTCCCTTGAAAACTGGAGAGAAGCTTTCTGAGCAACTGCTTTGTGATGTGCGTATTCATCTCATAAAGTTAAATCATTCCTTGAATTGAGCAGTTTGAAATCACTGTTTCTTTGGTATCTCAGGAAGGACATTTGGGATCGTTCTTTGGAATATGGAGAAAGAAATATCCTCAGATGAAAACCAGAAGGAAGCTTTCTGTGAAACTGCTATGTATCGTGTGAATTCCTCTCACTCAGTTAAGCTTCCCTTTTCATTGAAGAGTTTTCTAACACTGTTTATATTTAGCGTGCAAAGGGATATTCGGAAGCTCTTTGAGTCTTACAGTGAGAAAGCAAATATGTTCAGATAGAAATTGGAGAGAAGCTTTCCAAGGAACTGCTTTGTGACGTGTGCATTTTACTCACAGTATTGTACGTCTCTTCTCATACAGCATAAGGGAAACCCTTTTGGAGAACAAGGTACCAAGGGATATCTGGAGCATGTTGACGCCTATGGTGAAAACAGAAAGTGCCTCAGACAAAAACTGGAAAGAAGCTTTCTATGAAACTGCTCTGTGATATCTGTATTCATCTCACATACATAAAGCTTTCTTTATATTATGCAGCTTGCAAACTCTGTCATGGACGGATCTGCAAAGGGACATTCGGGAGAACATTCTGGACTATGATGAAAAAGGAAGTATCTTCAGATAAAAACTGGAAAGAAGCTTTCTGAGAGTCTGCTTTTTTTCTATGTTTTTCATCTCACATAGATAAAGCTTTCTTTACATTATGCAGCTTGGAAACTCCGTCATGGATGTATCTGCGAAGGGATATTCGGGATCACATTCAGGTCTATGGTGAAAAAGTAAATATCAGCAGATTAAAAACTGGAGAGAAACTTTCAGAGAAACTGTTTGGTGATGTTTGCATTCCACTCAGGTAGTTATAACTTTCTTCTCATAAGGTACTGTTTGAACACTGTTCCTATAAAACTAAAAAAGTGATATTAGCAGTCTGTCTTTGAAGATTCTGCAAAGAGATATTAAGTGGCAACCAGATGCCTGTGGCGAGCAAGGAAATGTCTTCCATTGAAAACTGGAGAGAAGCTTTCTGAGCAGCTGCTTTGTGATGTGTGGATTTATCTCATAGAGTTAAATCATTCTTTGGATTGATCAGTTTGAAATCACTGTTTCTGTGGAATCTGAGAAAGGACATTTGGGAATGCTCTTAATAATATGCTGAAAAAGAAATACACTCCGATAAAAATCAGAAGGAAGCTTTTGTGAAACTGCTCTGTGTCATATGAATGCCCCTTGCACAGTTAAGTTTCTGTTTTCATTGATCAGTATTCTAACACTGTTTTTAGTTTTGTCAGCTAAAAGATACTCAGGAGCGCTTTGAGGCTTACGGTGAAAACGGAAATATCTTCAGAGAGAAACTGGAGAGAAGATTTCCGAGGAGCTGCTTTGTGACGTGTGCATTCCATTCACAGAGTTATACCTTTTTTCTCATGCAGGAATAGGAAATGCCTTTTGGAGAAAAAGTTACCAGGGGATATTCGGGATTATATGGATGGCTATGGTGAAAAAGGAAATATCCTCAGACATAAACTGGAAAGAAGTTTTCTGTGAAACTGCTTTGTGATAGACATGTTTATTCATCTCACGTAGATAAAACTTTCCTTCCTTTACGCATTTTTAAAACATTGCCATGAGCAGATATGTGAAGGGATGTTCGGGAGCACATTCAGGCCTATGGTGAAATAGGAAATATCTTCAGATTAAAAATGGAGAGAAGCTTTCTAAGAAACTGAATTGTGATGCATGCATTCTACTCAGGGAGTTATACCCCCTTTCTCATAAGGCAGTGTTTGAATAATGTTCCTGAAAAACTGAAAATGTGATATGTCGGAGCGCATTGAAGAATATGGCGAAAAGTGAAATATCCTCAAATAAAACTCAGAGAGAATCGTTCCAAGAAACTGCTCTCTGATAGTTGCATTCATTTCACAGAGTTAAAGCTCACTCTTTGTTGCCCAGTTTGGAAACTCTGTCTTTGAGGAATCTGTGAAGGGATATTAAGTGGCGCCCGGAGGCTTGTTGTGAGCAAGGAAACGACTTCCAAAGAAAACTGGAGAGAAGCTTTCTGAGAAACTGCTTTGTGATGTGTGTATTCTTCTCATAGAGTTAAACTATTATTTAGATTGAGTATTTTGAAATCACTGTTTTTGTGGAATCTTGAGGAAGGACATTTGGGAACGATCCTTAGAATATGGAGAAAGAAATATCCTCAGGTTAAATCCAGAAGGAAGCTTCCTGTAAAAATGCTCTGTGTCTTGTGAATTCCTCTTGCTCAGTTAAGCTTCTCTTTTCATTGAGCAGTTTTCAAACATGGTTTATGTTTAGCATGCGAAGGGATATTCGAGAGTGCTTTGAGGCTTACGGTGAAAAAGGAAATATGTTCAGATAGAAACTGGAGAGAAGCTTTCCGAGGAACTGCTTTGTGACGTGTGCATTCCATTCACAGTGTTATACCTCTCTTCTCATACAGTATCGGGGAAACCCTTTTGGTCAAAAACGTACCAAGTGATATTTGGGAGCATATTGACGAATATGGTGAAAAGAGAAATAACCTCAGAGAAAAGTTGTAAAGAAACTTTCTGTGAAACTGCTCTGTGCTATGTGTATTCATCTCACATAGATAAAGCTTTCTTTACATTACATAGCTTGCAAACTCTGCCATGGACGGATCCGTGAAGGGACATTTGGGAGAAAATTCTGGTCTATGGTGAAAAAGGAAATATCTTCAGAGAAAAACTGGAAAGAAGCTTTCTGTGATTCCGCTTTTTGCTATGTTTATTCATCTCACATAGATAAAGCTTTCTTTACATTACGCAGCTTGGAAACTCCATCATGGACAGAACCACGAAAGGACGTCTGGGAGCACATTCAGGCCTATGGTGAAATAGGAAATATCTTTAGATAAAAACTGGAGAGAAGTTTTCTGAGAAACTGCTTTGTGATGTGTGCATTCCCCTTAGGTAGTTATACCTCTTTTCTCATAAGGCAGTGTTTGAACACTCTTCCTGTAAAACCAAAAAGGTTATATTTCGAAGTTCATTGAAGACTATGGGGAAAAGTGATCTGTCCTCAAATAAAACCCAGAAAGAAGCGTTCCAAGAAACTGCTCTCTTTTATGTGCATTCACTTCAGAGAGTTAAAGCTTACTCAACGTTGCTCAGTTTGGAAAGTCTGTCTTTGAGGAATCTGCGATGTTATTTTAAATGGCTCCCAGAGGCCTGTGTTGAGCAAGGAAATGTCTTCCTTTCAAAACTGGAGAGAATCTTTCTGAGCAACTGCTTTGTGACAGGTGTATTCACCTCATAGAGTTAAATCATCCTTTGGAAGGAGCAGTTTGAAATCACTGTTTCTGTGGAATCTGAGGAAGGACATTTGGGAACGCTCTTTAGAATATGGAGAAAGAAATTTCCTCAGATAAAAACCAGAGGGAAACTTTCTGTGAAACTGCTATGTGTCATGTGAATTCCATTCACTCAGTTAAGCTTCTCTTTCATTGAGCACTTTTCTAACACTGTTTATGTTTAGCATGCAAAGGGATATTTGGGAGTGCTTCGAGGTTTACGATGTAAAAGGAAATATGTTCAGATAGAAACTGGAGAGAGGCTTTCCAAGGAACTGCTTTGTGACCTGTGTATTCCACTCACAGTGTTATATACCTCTCTTCTAATAAAGGATTGGGGAATCCCTTTTGGAGTAAAAGCTACCAAGGGACATTCAGAGTATATGGACTGCTATGGTGAAAACGGAAATATCTTCAGACAAAAGCTGGAAGGAAGATCTCCGTGAATCTGCTTTTTCCTATGTTTATTCATCTCACATCGATAAAGCCTTCTTTACATTACACAGCTTGGAAACTCTGTCATTGACGGATCCGTGAAGGGACATTTGGGAGTACATTCAGGACTATTTTGAAAATGGAAATATCTTCAGATAAAAACTGGAGAGAAGCATTCTGAGAAACTGCTTTGTGATATGTGCATTCGACTGAAGGAGTTTTACCTCTTTTGTCAGAAGGCAGTGTTTGAACACGTTTTCTGTAAAACCGAAAAAGTGATATTTCAGAGCACATTGAAGACTATGATGAAAATTGAACTATCCTCAAATAAAACCCAGAAAGAAGCAGTCCAAGAAGCTGCTCTCTTGTGTGTGCATTCATTTCTAAGAGTTAAAGCTTACTCGACATTGCCCAATTTGAAAACTGTCTTTGAGGAATCTGCAAAGGGATATTAAGTGGCGCCAGGGGGCCTGTGTTGAGCAAGGAAATGTCTTCGGTTGAAAACTGGAAAGAAGCTTTCTGAGCAACTTCTTTGTGATGTGTGCATTCATCTCATAGAGTTAAATCATTCCTTGGATTGAGCAGTTTGAATTCACTGTTTATGTTGAAATTGAGAAAGGATACTTGGGAACGCTCTTTAGAATATGCTGTAAAAGTAATACCCTCAGATAAAAAACAGAAGGAAACTTTCTGTGAAATGCTCTGTGTCGTTTGAATTCCACTCACTCAGTTCAGCTTCTCTTTTCATTGAGCAGTAATCTAACACTGTTTTTGTTTAGTCTGTGACGGGATGTTCGTTAGCACTTTGAGGCTTATGGTGAAAGCGGAAATATCTTCAGACAGAATCTGGAGAGAAGCTTTCCGAGGAGGTGCTTTGTGACGTGTGCATTCCACTCACAGAGATAAACTTTTCTTTGCTTAGAGAATGGATGAACCTCTTTTGGAGAAAAAGACACCAAGGGACATTCGGGAGAATATGGACGGCAATGGTGAAAAAGGAAATATCCTCAGACAAAAACTGGAAAGAAGCTTTGTGTGAAACTGCTTTGTGATAGATATGTTTATTCATCTCACATAGAGAAAACTTTCTTTATGTTATGCAGTTTGGAAACTCCGTCATGGAGGGATCGGCGAAGGGACATTTGGGAGCACATTCAGGCCTATGGTGAAAAAGGAAATATCTTCAGATAAAAAATTGAGAGAAGCTTTCTTAGAAATTGCTGTGTGAGGTGTGCATTCCACTCAGGGAGTTATACCTCTTTTCTCATAAGGCAGTGTTTGAACACTGTTCCTGTAAAACAGAAAAAGTGATATTTTGGAGATCATTGAAGACCATGGCAAAAATTAAACTATCCTCAAATAAAACCCAGAAACAAGCATTCCAAGAAGCTACTCTATTGTGTGTGCATTCACTTCACAGAGATAAAGCTTATTCTACATTGCCCACTTTGGAAACTCTGTCTTTGAGGAATCTGCGATGGGATATTAAGTGGCGCCATGAGGCCTGTTGTGAGCAAGGAAATGTCTTCCGTTGAAAACCGGAGAGAAGCCTGCTGAGCAACTGCTTTGTGATGTGTGCATTCATCTCATGGAGTTAAAGCATTCCTTGGATTGAGCAGTTTGAAATCACTGTTTCTGTGGAAAGTGAGAAAGGATATTTAGGAATGCTCTTTAGAAGATGCTCTAAAAGTATTACCCTCAGACAAAACCAGAAAGAAGCTTTCTGAGAAACTGCTCCATGTCGTGTGAATTCCACGCACATAGTTCAGCTTCTCTTTTCATTGAGCAGTATTCTAACACTGTTTTTGTTTTATCTGCAAAGGGATATTCGTTAGCACTTTGAGGCTTTCGGTGAAAATGGAAATATCTTCAGACAGAAACTGGAGAGAAGATTTCCAAGGGGCTGCTTTGTGACATGTGCATTCCACTCACAGAGTTATACTTTTCTTTGCTTAGAGAATTGGTGAACCTCTTTTGGGGAAAAAGACACTAAATGACATTCAGGAGTATATGGATGGCTAGGGTGAAAAAGGAAATATTCTCAGACAAAAACTGGAAAGAAGCTTTCTGTGAAAATGTTTTGTGATAGATATGTTTATTCAGCTCACATAGATAAAACTTCCTTTATATTACGCAGTTTGGAAACTCCATCATGGACAGATCTGCGAAGAGACATTCAGGAGCACATTCAGGACTATGGATGAAAAGGAAATATCTTCAAATAAAAACTGAAAAGAAGCTTTCTGTGAATCTACTTTTGGCTATTTTTATTCATCTCACATAGACAACGTTTACTTTACTTTACACAGCTTGGAAACTCCATTATGGACAGATCCACCAAGTTACATTCGGGAGCACCTTCAGGACTATGGTGAAAAAGGAAATGTCTCCAGAGAAAAACTGGAGAGAAGGTTTCTGAGAAAATGCTTTGTGATGTGTGCATTCCACTACCGGAGTTATACCTTTTTCTCATAAGGCAGTGTTTGAACACTGCTCCTCTAAAACCGAAAAAGTGATATTTCAGAGCACATTGAGGACTATGGAGAAAAGCAAATATCCTCAAATAAAATCTAGAAAGAAGCATTCCAGGAAACTACGCTCTAACAATGTGCATTCATTTCACAGATTTAAAGCTTACACTAAATTGTCCAGTTTGGAAACTCTGTCTTTGAGGAATCTGCCAAGGGATATTAAGTGGAGCCCAGAGGCCTGTGGTGAGCAAGGAAATGTCTTCCGTGGAAACTGGAGAGAAACTTTCTAA
Organism: Mandrillus leucophaeus; assembly: GCF_000951045.1. Lineage (NCBI taxonomy): Eukaryota > Metazoa > Chordata > Mammalia > Primates > Cercopithecidae > Mandrillus > Mandrillus leucophaeus. Next base: position 283,794 of record NW_012109463.1, on the reverse strand, counting down.
CCAACTGCTTTGTGATGTGTATTCATTGCATAGAGATAAATCATCCTTTGGATTAAGCAGTTTGAAATCACTGTTCCTGTGGAATCTGAGGAAGGACATTTGGGAACACTCTTCACAATATGGAGAAAAAAATATCCTCACATAAAAACCAGAAGGAAGCTTTCTGTGAAACTGTTATGTGTCGTGTGAATTCCTCTCACTCAAATATGCTTCATTTTTCATTGAGCAGTTTTCCAACACTGTTTATGTTTAGCGTGTGAAGGGATTTTCAGGAGCGCTTTGAGGCTTATAGTGAAAAAGGAAATATGTTCAGACCGAACCTGAAGAGAAGCTTTCCAAGGAACTGCTTTGTGATGTGTGCATTCCACTCACAGTGTTATACCACTCTTCTCATACAGCATCGGGGAAATCCTTTTGGAGAAAAAGGTACCAAGTGATATTCGGCAGCATGTTGATGCCTATGGTGAAAAGGGAAATAGCCTCAGACAAAAACTGGAAAGAAGCATTCTATGAAACTGCTCTGTGATATGTGTATTCATCTCACATACATAAAGCTTTCTTTACATTACGCAGCTTGGAAACTCTGTCATGGACGGATCCATGAAATGACATTCGGGAGCACATTCAGGACTATGGTGAAAAAGGAAATATCTTCAGATAAAAACTGGAAAGAAGCTTTCTGTGAATCTGCTTTTTGCTATGTTTATTCCTCTCACATAGATAAAACTTTCTTTACATTATGCAACTTGGAACATCCATCATGGATGGATTCACGAAGGGATATTTGGGATCACATTTGGGGCTATGGTGAAAAAGGAAATATCGTCAGATAAAAACTGGAAAGAAGTTTTCTGAGAAACTGTTTGGTGATGTGCGCATTCCACTCAGGGAGTTATGCCTTTCTTCTCATAAGGCACTGTTTGAACACTGTTCTTGTAAATCTAAAAAAGTGATATTCCGAGCACATTGAAGACTATGGTGAAAACTGAAATCTTATCAAATAAAACCCAGAAAGAAGTATTCCATGAAACTGCTCTCTGACATGTCCATTCATTTCACAGTGTTAAAGCTTACTCTACATTTCCCAGTTTGGAAAGTCTGTCTTTGAGGATTCTGTGAAGGGATATTAAGTGGCAACCGGAGGCCTGTGGTGAGCATGTAAACGTCTTTTGTTGAAAACTAAAGAGAACCTTTCAGAGCCACTGGTTTGTGATGTGTGTATTCCTCTCATAGAGTTAAATCATTCTTTGGATTGAGCAGTTTGATATCACTTTTTTTGTGGAACCTGAGAAAGGACATTTGGGAATGCTCTAAAGAATATGCTGAAAAAGAAATACCCTCCGATAAAAACCAGAAGGAAGCTTTCTGTGAAACTACTTTGTGTCATGTGAATTCCACTTGCTTAGACAAGCTTCTGTTTTCTTTGAGCAGTATTCTAACCCTGTTTTAGTTTAATCAGCTAAGGGATACTCAGGAGCACTTTGAGGCTTATGGTGAAAGCAGAAATATCTTCAGATAGAAACTAGAGAGAAGATTTCTGAAGAACTGCTTTGTGACATGTACATTCCACTCACAGAGTTATACTTTTCTTCTCATAGAGGATTGCGGAATGCCTTTTGGAGAAAAAGCTACCACGGGACATTCAAGAGTATATGGACGGCTATAGTGAAAAAGGAAATATCCTCAGACAAAAACTGGAAAGAAGTTTTCTTTGAAACTGCTTTGTGATAGATATGTTTATTCATTTCACATAGATAAAACTTTCCTTCTATTATGCAGTTTTGAAATGCCAACATGGACGTATTCGCAAAGGGACACTCGTGAGCACACTCAGGCCAATGGTGACAAATGAAATATCTTCAAATAAAAACCGGAGAGAAGCTTTCTGAGAAACTGCTTTGTGAGGTGTGAATTCCACTCAGCGAGATTTACCTCTTTACTCATAAGGCAGTGTTTGAAACTGTTTTTGTGAAACCGAAAATGTGATATTTCAGAGTGCATTGAAGACTATGTCGAAAAGTAAAATACCCTCAAATAAAACCCAGAAAGAAGCATTCCAAGAAAGTGCTCTCTGATATGTGCGTTCATTTCACAGAGTTAAAGCTTACTCTATGTTGCCCAGTTTGGAAACTCTGTCTTTGAGGAATCTCTGAATGGATATTAAGTGGTGTCCAGTGACCTGTGGTGAGCAATGAAACGTCTTCCAATGAAAACTGGAGAGAAGCTTTCTGAGCAGCTGCTTTGCGATGTGTGCATTCATCTCATAGAGTTAAACCATTCTTTGGATTGAGCAGTTTGAAATCACTGTTTTCGTGGAATCTGAGGAAGGACATTTGTGAAAGCTCCTTAGAATATTGAGAAAGAGATATCCTCAGGTAAAATCCAGAAGGAAGCTTTCTTTGAAACTGCTCCCTGTCATCTTAATTCCTCTCACTTACTTAAGTCTCTATTTTCATTGAGCAGTTTTCTAACCGTGTTTATGTTTAGCATGTGAAGGGATATTCGGGAGTGCTTTGAGACATACAGTGAAAAAGGAAATATGTTCAGATAGAAACTGGAGAGAAGCTTTCCGAGGAACTGCTTTGTGACGTGTGCATTCCACTCAAAGTGTTATACCTCTCTTCTCATACAGCATCGGGGAAACCCTTTTGGAGAAATACTTACCAAGTGATATTCATGAACATGTTGATGCCTATGGTGAAAAGGGAAAGAGCCTCAGACAGAAACTGGAAAGAAGCTCTCTATGAAACTGCTCTGTGATATCTGTATTCATCTCACATAGATAAAGTTTTCTTTACATTACGCAGCTTGGAAACTCTGTCATGGACGGAACCATGAATGAACATTCGGGAGGACATTCAGGGCTATGGTGAAAAAGGAAATATGTTCAGATAAAAACTGGAGAGAATATTTTTGTGAATCTGCTTTTTCTATGTTTATTCATCTCACATAGATAAAGCTTTCTTTACATTACGCAGCTTGGAAACTCTGTCGTGGATGGATCCATGAAGGGACATTGGGGAGCAGCTTCAGGACTATGGTGAAAATGGAAATATCTTCAGATAATTACTGCAAAGAAGCTTTCTGAGAAACTACTTTGTGATGTGTGCATTCCACTCGGGGAGATATAACTCTTTTCTCATAAGGCAGTGTTTCAACACTGTTCCTGTGAAACCGAAAACGTGATATTTCATAGCGCATTGAAGACTACAATGAAAAGAGAATTCTCCTCAAATAAAACCCAGAAAGAACTGTTCCAACAAACTGCTCTCTAATACGTGCATTCATTTCACAGAATTAATACTTACTCTACATTGCCCAGTTTGGAAACTCTGCCTTTGAGGAATCTGTAAAGGGATATTAAGTGGCTCCCAGAGGACTGTGGTGAGCACGGAAATGTCTTCCTTTGAAAACTGGAGAGAAGCTTTTGAGCAACTGCTTTGTGAAATGTGTATTCACTTCATAGAATTAAACCATTCTTTGGATTGAACAGTTTGAAATCACTGTTTCTGTGGTATCTGAGGAAGGACATTTGGGACCGTTCTTTGGAATATGGAGAAAGAAATATCCGCAGATGAAAACCAGAAGGAAGTTTTCTGTGAAACTGCTCTCGGTCATGTGATTTCAGCTCACACATTTAACCTTCTCTTTTCATTGAGCAGTATTCTAACACTGTGTTTAGTCTGCGAGGGGATATTCGGGAGCGCTTTGAGGCTTAAGGTGAAAATGGAAATATTTTCAAATAGACACTAGAGAGAAGCTTTCTGAGGAGCTGCTTGGTGATGTGTGCATTCCACTCACAGTCATACTTTTCTTCTCATAGAAGATTGAGGAATCCCATCTGGAGAAAAATCTACTAAAGGACATTCTGGAATATACAGATGGCTATTGTGAAAAAGGAATTTCCCTCAGAAAAAAACGGAAAAGAAGCTTTCTTGGAAACTGCTTTGTGATAGATATGTTTATTCATCTCACATAGATAAAACTTTCTTTATATTATACAATTTTGAAACTTCGTCAAGGACAGATCTGCAAAGGGACATTCGGGAACACTTTCAGGCATATGGTGAAAATGGAAATCTCTTCATATAAAAATTGCAGAGAAGCTTTCTGAGAAACTGCTTTGCGATGTGTGTATTCCACTCAGGGAGATATACCTCTTTTCTCATAAGGCAGTGTTTCAACACTGTTGCTGTAAAACCGATAATGGGATATTTCGAACTGCATTGAAGACTACGGTGAAAAGAAAACTCTCCTCAAATAAAACCCAGAAAGAAGCGTTCCAAGAAACTCCTCTCTGATATGTGCATTCATTTCACAGAAATAAAGCTTACTCTACATTGTCCAGTTTGGAAACTTTGTTTGTGGAATCTGCAAAGGGATAGAAAGTGGCTCCCAGATGACGTTGGTGAGAAAGGAAATGTCTTCCTTTGAAAACTGGAGAGAAGCTTTCTGAGCAACTGCTTTGTGACGTGTGTATTCATCTCATAGAGTTAAACCATTCTTTAAATTGAGCCCTTTCAAATCACTGTTTCTTTGGAATCTGAGGAAGGACATTTGGGAACACTGTTTAGAATATGGATAACTAAATATCCTCAGATAAAAACAAGAAGGACGCTTTCTGTGAAACTGCTGTGTGTCATGTGATTCCTCTCACTCAGTTAAGCTTCTCTTGCATTGACTAGTTTCATACTGTTTATGTTTAGCATGCGAAGGGATATTCGGGAGTGCCTTCAGGCTTACAGTGAAAAAGGAAATATCTTCAGATAGAAAATGGAGAGAAGCTTTCTGAGGAACTACTTTGTGATGTATGCATTCTACTCAGACTGTTATACTTTTCCTCTCATACAGCATTGGGAAAACATTTTGAAGAAAAAGGTGCCAAGGGATATTCTGGAGCATATTCACGCCTATGATGAAAAAAGAAATAGCCTCAGACAAAAACTGGAAAGAAGCTTTCTGTGAAACTGATCTGTGATATGTGTATTCATCTCACATAGATAAAGCTTTCTTTACATTACGCAGCTTGGAAACTCTGTCATGGATGGATCCGTGAAGGGACATTTGGGAGTACATTCAGGACTATGGTGAAAATGTAAATATCTTCAAATAATTACTGCAGAGATGCTTTCTGAGAAATTGTTTTGTGATGTGTGCATTGCACTCAGGGGATTATATCTGTTTTTTTCATCAACACTGTCCTGTAAAACCGAAAAAGTGATATTTCGGAGTGCATTGAAGACTATGGCGAAAAGTGAACTATCCTCAAGTAGAACCCAAAAAGAAGCGTTCCAAGAAACTGCTTTCTGATATGTGCATTCACTTCACAGAATTAAAGTGTACTCTACATTGCCCAGTGTGCAAACTCTGTCTTTCAGGAATGTGCGAAGGGATATTAAGTGGTGCCCTGGAGGCCTGTGGTGAGCAAGGAAATGTCTTCCCATGAAAACTGGAGAAAAGGTTTCTGAGCAACTGCTTTGTGATGTGTGTATTCATCTCATAGAGTGAAACCATTCCTTGGAATGAGCAGTTTGAAATCACTGTTTCTGTGGTATCTCAGCAAGGACATTTGGGATCGTTCTTTGGAATATGGAGAAAGAAATATCCTCAGATGAAAACCAGAAGGAAGCTTTCTGTGAAACTGCTATGTATCATGTGAATTTCTCTCACTCAGTTAAGCTTCCCTTTTCGTTGTAGAGTTTTCTAACACTGTCTATGTTTAGTGTGTGAAGGTGTATTCAGAAGCGCTTTGAGGCTTACAGTGAGAAAGGAAATATATTCAGATAGAAACTGGAGAGAAGCTTTCCGAGGAACTGCTTTGTGACATGTGCATTTCACTCACAGTATTGTACGTCTCTTCTCATACAGCATCAGGGAAATCCTATTGGAAAATAAGATACCAAGTGATATCCAGGAGCATATTGACACCTACGGTGGAAACGAAAACAGCCTCAGACAAAAACTGGTAAGAAGCTTTCTATGGAACTACTCTGTGATATGTGTATTCATCTCACATAGATAAAGCTTTCTTTACATTACGCAGCTTGGAAACTCTGTCATGGATGGATCTGTGAAAGGACATTGGGGAACACATTCAGGACTATGGTGAAAATGGAAATATCTTCAGATAAAAAGTGGAGAGAAGCATTCTGAGAGACTGCTTAGTGATTTGTACATTGCACTCGTGGAGTTATACTTCTTTTTTCATAAGGCAGTGTTTGAACACGGTTCCTGTAAAGCCAAAAAAGTGATATTTTGGAGCGCATTGAAGACTATGGCGAAAATTGAACTATTTTCAAATAAAACCCAGAAAGAAGTGTTCCAAGAAGCTGCTGTCTGGTATGTGCATTTATTTCACAGAGTTAAATCTTACTCTGCATTACTCAGTTTGGAAACTCTGTTTTTGAGGAATCTGCAAAGGGATATTTAGTGTCACCCCGTGGCCTGTGATGAGCTAGGAAATGTCTTCCATTGAAAACTGGAGAGAAGCTTTCTGAGCAATGCTTTGTGATGTGTGCATTCATCTCATAGAGGTAAATCATTTTTGGAATGAGCAGTTTGAAATCACTGTTTCTTTAGAACTTGAGAAAGGCCATTTGGGAACAGTCTTTAGCATATGCTGAAAAAGAAATACACTCAGATAAAAACCAGAAGGAAGCTTTCTGTGAAACTGCTCTCAGTCTTGTGAATTCCACTCATACAGTTCAACTTCTCTTTTCATTGAGCAGTATTCAAAGACTGTTTTTGTTTAGTATGCGAAGTGATATTTGTTAGCACTTTGAGGCTTGTGGTGAAAATGGAAATATCTTTAGACAGAAACAGGGAAGAAGCTTTCCGAGGAGCTGCTTTGTGACGTGTGCATTCCATTCACAGAGATATACATTTCTTCGCTTAGAAGATTGGTGAACGTCTTTTGGAGAAAAAGCCATCAAGGGACATTCGAGAGTCTATGGACGGCTATGATGAAAAAGGAAATATCCACAGAGAAAAACTGGAAAGAAGCTTTCTGTGAAACTGCTTTGTGATACATATGTTTATTCATCTCACATAGATAAAACTTTATGTTACGCAGTTTGGAAACTCTGTCATGGATGGATTGGCAAAGGGATATTCCGGAGCATATTCAGGCGGATGGTGAAAAAGAAAATATCTTCAGACAAAAAATTGAGAGAAGCTTTCCTAGAAATTGCTGTGTGATGTGTGCATTCCACTCAGGGAGTTATACCTCTTTTCTCATAAGGCAGTGTTTGAATATTGTTTCTGTAAAACTGAAAAAGTGATATTTCAGAGATCATTGAGGACTATGACGAAAAGTGAAATATCCTCAAATAAACCCCTGGAAGGAGCATTTTATGAAATTGCTCTTTGATATGTGCATTCATTTCACAGAGTTAAAGATTACTCTACATTGCCCAGCTTGGAAATTCTGTCTTTGGGGAATCTGCGAAGGAATATTTAGTGGCGCCCAAGGCCTGTGGTGAGCAAGGAATTATCTTCCGATGAAAACGGGAGAGAAGCTTTCTGAGCAACTGCCTGTAATGTGTGTTTTCATCTCATAGAGATAAACCATTCTTTGGATAGAGCAGTTTGAAATCACTGCTTCTGTGGAATCTGAGGAAGGACATTGGGAATGCTTTCTAGAATATGGAGGAACAAATATCGTCAGGTAAAAAGCAGAAGGAAGCTTTCTGTGAAAATGCTCTGTGTCTTGTGAATTCCTCTCGCTCAATTAAGCTTCCCTTTTCAATGAGCAGTTTTCAAACACGGTTTATGTGTAGCGTGTGAAGGGGTATTCAAAAGGGCTTTCAGGCTTACGGTGAAAAAGGAAATCTGTTCAGATAGAAACTGGAGAGAAGCTTTCCGAGGAACTGCTTAGTGATGTGTGCATTCCACTCACAATGTTACACCTCTCTTCTCATACAGAATCGTGAAACCCTTTTGGACATAAACATAACAAGGGGTATTTGGGAGCATATTGGAGAATGTGGTGAAAAGGAAAATAGCCTCAAGGAAAAGCTGGAAAGAAGCTTTCTGTGAAACTGCTCTGTGCTGTGTGTATTCATCTAACATAGATAAAGCTTTCCTTACATTACGCAGCTTCCAAACTTTGTCATGGACGGATCCGCGAAGGGACATTTGGGAGAAAATTCTGTACTATGGTGAAAAAGGAAATATCTTCAGATAAAAACTGGAAAGACGCTTTCTGTGAATCTGCTTTATGCTATGCTTATTCATCTCACATAGATAAAGCATTCTTTACATTACACAGCTTGGAAACTCCATCATGGACAGAATCATGAAGGGACATTTGGGAGCACATTCAGGTCTATGGTGAAAAAGGAAAGATCTTCAGATAAACCCGGAGACAAGTTTTCTGAGAAACTGCTATGTAATGTGTGCATTCCACTCAGGGAGTTATACCTCTTTTCTTATAAGGCAGTGTTTGAACACTGTTCCTGTAAAACCAAAAAAGTTATATTTCGGAGTGCATTGCAGACTCTGGGGAAAAGTGTCCTGTCCTCAAATAAAACCCAGAAAGAAGCGTTCCAAGAAACTGCTCTCTGATATGTGTATTAACGTCACAGAGTTAAAGCTTACTCTATATTACCCAGTTTGGAAAGTCTCTCTTGGAGAAATCTGCGAAGTTATATTAAGTGGTGCCCGGAGGCCTGTGTTGAGCAAGGAAATGTCTTCCTTTGAAAACTGGAGAGAATCTTTCTGAGCAACTGCTTTGTGACTGGTGTAATCATCTCATAGAGTTAAATCAACCTTTGGAAGGAGCAGTTTGAAATCACTGTTTCTGTGGAATCTGAGGAAGGACATTTGGGAACGCTCTTTAGAATATGGAGAAAGAAATATCCTCAGATAAAAACCAGAAGGGAGCTTTCTGTGAAACTGCTATGTGTCGTGTGAATTCCGCTCACTCAGTTAAGCTTCTCTTTTCATGGAGCACTTTTCTAACACTGTTTATGTGTAGCGAGCGAAGGGATATTTGGCAGTGCCTTGAGGGTTACGATGTAAAAGGAAATATTTTCAGATAGAAACTGGAGAGAGGCTTTCCGAGGAACTGCTTTGTGACCTGTGCATTTCACTCACAGTGTTATACCTCTCTTATAATAAAGGATTGGGGAATTCCTTTTGGAGAAAAAGCAGTCAAGGGACATTCGGGAGTACACTGATGGCTATGGTGAAAAAAGAAGTATCCTCAGACAAAAGCTGGAAGGAAGGCCTTTGTGAATCTGCTTTTTGCTATGTTTATTTGTCTCACATAGATAAAGCTTTCTTTACATTACACAGCTTGGAAACTCTGTCATGGATGGATCTGCGAAGGAACATTTGGGAGTACATTCAGGCCTATGCTGAAAATGGAAATATCTTCAGAGAAAAACTAGAGAGAAGCTTTCTGAGAAACTGCTTTGTGATATGTGCATTCCACTCGGGGAGTTATACCACTTTTCTCATAAAACAGTGTTTGAACTCTGTTCCTGTAAAACTGAAAAAGTGATATTACGGAGCACATTGAGGACTATGGTGAAAAGTGAAATATCGTCAGAAAGAATCGTTCCAAGAAACTGCTCTCTGATATGTGCATTCATTTCACAGAGATAAAGCTTACTCTACATTGCCCAGTTTGGAAACCCTGTCTTTGGAGAATCTGCATTGGGATTTTATGTGGCTCTCGGAGGCCTGTGGTGAGCAAGGAAATGTCTTCTGTTGAAACCTGGAGAGAATCTTTTTGAGCAGGTGCTTTATGATGTATGCATTCATCTCATAGAGTTAAATCATCCTTTGGATTGAAGAGTTTGAAATCACTTTCTGTGGAACTTGAGAAAGGACATTTGGGAACGCTCTTTAGAATATGCTGAAAAAGAAATACCCTCAGATAAAAAAACAGAAGGAAGCTTTCTGTGAGACTGCTCTGTTTAGTCTTCGAAGGGATATTCGGGAGCGCTATGAGGCTTATGGTGAAAAAGGGAAATATCTTCAGAAAGAAACTGGAGAGAAGCTTTCAGAGGAACTGCTTTGTGACATGTACATGTCTCTCAAAGAGTTATACCTTTCTTTTCATAGAGGATTTGGGAATCCCTTTTGGAGAAAAAGCTACCAAGGGAAATTCGGGAGTATATGTATGATTATTGTGAAAAAGGAAATATCCTCAGACAAAAACTGGAAAGAAGATTTCTGTGAAACTGCTTTGTGATATACATATTTATTCTCTCACATAGATAAAACTTTCTTTATGTTATGCAGATTGGAAACTCCATCATGGACGGATCCATGATAGAAAATTCAGGAGCACATGCAGACCTATGGTGAAAAAGGAAATATCTTTAGATAAAAACTGGAGAGAGGCTTTCTGAGAAAGTGCTTTGTGATATGTGCCTTCCACTCAGGGGTTTTACCTCTTTGCTCATAAGGCAGTGTTTGAACACTGTTCCTGTAAGACCAATAAAGGGATATTTTGGAGCGCATTGAGAACTATGGCAAAAAGTGAAATAGCCTCAAATAAAACCCAGAAAGAAGCGTTCCAAGAAACTGCTCTCTGATATGTGTATTAACGTCACAGAGTTAAAGCTTACTCTATATTACCCAGTTTGGAAAGTCTCTCTTGGAGAAATCTGCGAAGTTATATTAAGTGGTGCCCGGAGGCCTGTGTTGAGCAAGGAAATGTCTTCCTTTGAAAACTGGAGAGAATCTTTCTGAGCAACTGCTTTGTGACTGGTGTAATCATCTCATAGAGTTAAATCAACCTTTGGAAGGAGCAGTTTGAAATCACTGTTTCTGTGGAATCTGAGGAAGGACATTTGGGAACGCTCTTTAGAATATGGAGAAAGAAATATCCTCAGATAAAAACCAGAAGGGAGCTTTCTGTGAAACTGCTATGTGTCGTGTGAATTCCGCTCACTCAGTTAAGCTTCTCTTTTCATGGAGCACTTTTCTAACACTGTTTATGTGTAGCGAGCGAAGGGATATTTGGTAGTGCCTTGAGGGTTACGATGTAAAAGGAAATATTTTCAGATAGAAACTGGAGAGAGGCTTTCCGAGGAACTGCTTTGTGACCTGTGCATTTCACTCACAGTGTTATACCTCTCTTATAATAAAGGATTGGGGAATTCCTTTTGGAGAAAAAGCAGTCAAGGGACATTCGGGAGTACACTGATGGCTATGGTGAAAAAAGAAGTATCCTCAGACAAAAGCTGGAAGGAAGGCCTTTGTGAATCTGCTTTTTGCTATGTTTATTTGTCTCACATAGATAAAGCTTTCTTTACATTACACAGCTTGGAAACTCTGTCATGGATGGATCTGCGAAGGAACATTTGGGAGTACATTCAGGCCTATGCTGAAAATGGAAATATCTTCAGAGAAAAACTAGAGAGAAGCTTTCTGAGAAACTGCTTTGTGATATGTGCATTCCACTCGGGGAGTTATACCACTTTTCTCATAAAACAGTGTTTGAACTCTGTTCCTGTAAAACTGAAAAAGTGATATTACGGAGCACATTGAGGACTATGGTGAAAAGTGAAATATCGTCAGAAAGAATCGTTCCAAGAAACTGCTCTCTGATATGTGCATTCATTTCACAGAGATAAAGCTTACTCTACATTGCCCAGTTTGGAAACCCTGTCTTTGGAGAATCTGCATTGGGATTTTATGTGGCTCTCGGAGGCCTGTGGTGAGCAAGGAAATGTCTTCTGTTGAAACCTGGAGAGAATCTTTTTGAGCAGGTGCTTTATGATGTATGCATTCATCTCATAGAGTTAAATCATCCTTTGGATTGAAGAGTTTGAAATCACTTTCTGTGGAACTTGAGAAAGGACATTTGGGAACGCTCTTTAGAATATGCTGAAAAAGAAATACCCTCAGATAAAAAAACAGAAGGAAGCTTTCTGTGAGACTGCTCTGTTTAGTCTTCGAAGGGATATTCGGGAGCGCTATGAGGCTTATGGTGAAAAAGGGAAATATCTTCAGAAAGAAACTGGAGAGAAGCTTTCAGAGGAACTGCTTTGTGACATGTACATGTCTCTCAAAGAGTTATACCTTTCTTTTCATAGAGGATTTGGGAATCCCTTTTGGAGAAAAAGCTACCAAGGGAAATTCGGGAGTATATGTATGATTATTGTGAAAAAGGAAATATCCTCAGACAAAAACTGGAAAGAAGATTTCTGTGAAACTGCTTTGTGATATACATATTTATTCTCTCACATAGATAAAACTTTCTTTATGTTATGCAGATTGGAAACTCCATCATGGACGGATCCATGATAGAAAATTCAGGAGCACATGCAGACCTATGGTGAAAAAGGAAATATCTTTAGATAAAAACTGGAGAGAGGCTTTCTGAGAAAGTGCTTTGTGATATGTGCCTTCCACTCAGGGGTTTTACCTCTTTGCTCATAAGGCAGTGTTTGAACACTGTTCCTGTAAGACCAATAAAGGGATATTTTGGAGCGCATTGAGAACTATGGCAAAAAGTGAAATAGCCTCAAATAAAACCCAGAAAGAAGTGTTCCTAGAAAATGCTCTCTGATATGTGTATTCATGTCACAGAGTTAAAACTTACTCTACATTGCCCAATTTGGAAACTGCATCTTTGAGGAATCTGCAAAGGGATATTAAGTGGTGCCCGGAGGCCTGTGGTGAGCAAGGAAATGTCTTCCATTGAAAAGTGGAGAGAAGCATTCTGAGCAACTGCTTTGTGATATGTGTATTCATCTCGTAGAGTTAAATCATTCTTTGGACTGAGCAATTTGAAATCACTGTTTCTATGGAACATGGGAAAAGAAATTTGAGAACACTCTTTAGAATATGCTGAAAAATAAATACCTTCAGATAAAACCCAGAAGCAAGCTTCCTGTGAAACTTCTCTGTGTCGTGTGAATTCCATTCCCCCAGTTAAGCTTCACTTTTCATTGAGCAGTTTCCTAACACTGTTTATGTTTAGCATGCATAGGGATATTCAGGAACACTTTGAAGCTTATGATGAAAAAGGAAATATGTTCTGATAGAAACTGGAGAGAGGCTTTCCGAGGTGCTGCTCTGGGACATGTGCATTCCACTCACAGTGTGGTACCTCTCTTCTCACACAGCATCTAGGAAACCCATTCTGTGAAACTGTTTTTGGATATGTGTATTCATCTGACATAGATAAATCTTTCTCTACATTTTGCAGCTTGGAAACTCTGTCATGGATGGATCCGCGAAGGGATATTCGGGAGCACATTCAGGACTATGGTGTAAAAGGAAATATCTTCAGATAAATACTGGAAAGAAGCTTTCTATGAATCTGCTTTTTGCTCTGTTTATTCATCTCACATAGATAAAACTTTCTTTATGTTATGCAGTTTGGAAACTGCGTTATCGACGAATCCACAACGGGATAATTGAAAACGCTTTCAGGCCTATGGTGAAAAAGAAAATATATTCAGATAAAAACTGGAGAGAAGCATTCTGAGAAACTGCTTTGTGATGTGTGTATTCCACTCAGGGTGATATACTTCTTTTCGCATAAGGCAGTGTTTGAACACTGTTCCTGTAAAACGAAGAAGTGATATTTTGGATAGCATTGAAGACTATGGTGAAAAGTGATATATCCTCAAACAACACCCAGGAAGAAACGTACCAAGAAACGGTTCTCGGATATGTGCATTCATTTCACAGAGGTAAAGCTTACACTACATTGCCCAGTTTGCAAATTCTCTCCTTCAAGAATATGTGAAGGGATAGTAACTGGTGCCCATTCGCCTGTGGTGAGCAAAGAAATGTCTTTCGATGAAAACTACAGAGAAGCTTTCTGAGCAACTGCTTTGTGATGTGTATATTCATCTCATAGAGTTAAATCATTCTTTGGATTGAGCAGTTTGATTTCACTACTTCTGTGGAATCTGAGGAGGGACATTTGGGAGCGATCTTTACAATATAGAGAAAGAAATATCCTACAATAAAAACCAGGAGGAAACTTTCTGTGAAATTGCTGTGTGTCATGTGAATTCCTCTTGCTCAGTTAAGCTTCTCTTTTCATTGAGCAGTTTTCTAGCATTGTTCATGTGTAGCGTATGAAGGAATATACGGGTGCACTTTGAGGCTTACGGTGAAAAAGAAAATATGTTCAGTTAAAAACTGGAGGGAAGTGTTCCGAGGAACTGCTTTGTGACGTTAGCATTCCACTCACAGTGTTATACCTGTCTTCTCATACAGCATCAGGGAAGCCCTTTTGGAGAAAAAGGTACCAAGTGATATGCGGGAGCATATTCATGCCTATTGTGAAAAGGGAAACAGCCTCAGACACAAACTGGAAAGAAGCATTCTGTGTAACTGCTCTGTGATATATGTATTCAACTCACATAGATAAAACTTTCTTTACAGTACGCAGCTTGGAAACTGTGTCATGGACGGATCCGCCATGGGACATTTGTGAGCATATTCAGTAGTATGAAGAAAAAGGAAATATCTTCAGATAAAAACTGGAAAGAAGCTTTCTGTGAATCTGATTCTTGTTATGTTTATTCATCTCACATAGATAAAGCTTTCGTTACATTATGCAGCTTGGAAACTCTGTCATGGACATATCCGCGAAGGGACATTCGGAAGCACATTCAGGACTATGGTGAAAATGTAAATATATTCAGATAAAAACTGAATAGAAGCTTTCTGTGAATCTACTTTTTGCTATGTTTATTCATCTCACACAAGTAAAGCTTTCTTTACACTACGCAGCTTGGAAACTCCATCATGGATGGATTCACAAAGGGATATTCGGGATCACATTCTTACCTACGGTGAAAAAGGAAATATCTTCAGATAAAAACTGGAGAGAAGCTTTCTGAGAAACTTCTTTGTGATGTGTACATTCCACTCAGGGAGTTATACCTCTTTTCTCATAAGGCAGTGTTTGAACACTGTTCCTGTAAAACAGGGAAAGTGATATTTCGGAGCACTTTGAAGACTATGGCAGAAAGTGAAATATCCTCAAATAAAACCCAGAGATAAACATTCCAAGAAACTGCTCCGTGACATGTGCTTTCGTTTAACAGAGCTAAAGCTTTCTCTACATTGCCCAGTTTTGAAACTCTGTCTTTGAGGAATCTACGAAGGCATATTAAGTGGCGCTGGAGACCTGTGGTGAGCAAGGAAATGTCTTCCATTGAAAACTGGAGAGAAGCTTTCCGAGAAACTGCTTTGTGGTGTGTGTATTCATCCCATAGAGATAAATCATTTTTTGGATTGAGCAGTTTGAAATCACTGTTTCTGTGAAATCTGAGAGAGGACATTTGGGAACCCTCTTTAGAATATGCTGAAAAAGAAATACCCTCAGATAAATATCAGAAGGACTCTTTCGGTGAAACTGCTCTATGTTGTGTGAACTCCACTCACACAGTTAAGCTTCTCTTTTCATTGAGCAGTATTCTAGCACTATGTTTACCCTGCGAAGGTATATTCAGGAACGCTGTAGCCTCAGAGAAAAACTGGAAAGAAGCTTTCTGTGAATCTGCTTTTTGCTATTTTTATTCATCTCACATAGATAAAACTGTCTTTACATTACACAGCTTGGAAACTGTCATGGGTGGATCCGCAAAGGGACATTCGGGAGCACATTCAAGACTATTTTGAAAATGGAAATATCTCAGATAAAAACTAGAGAGAAGCTTTGTGAGAAACTGCGTTGTGATGTGTGAATTCCACTCAGGGAATTATACCTCTTATCTCATAATGCAGTGTTTAAACACGTTTCCTGTAAAACTGAAAAAGTGATATTTCAGAGCGCATTGAAGACTATGGTGAAAATTGAACTATCCTCAAATAAAACCCAAAAGAAGCATTCCAAGAAGCAGCTCTCTGATGTGTGCATTTATTTCACAGAATTAAAACTTAGTCTACATTGCCCAGTTTGGAAACTCTGTCTTTGAGGAATCTGCGAAGAGATATTAAGTGGCGCCCAGGGGCCTGTGGTGAGCAAGAAAATTTCTTCCATTGAAAACTGGACAGAAGCTTTGGGAACACCTGCTTTGTGATGTGTGGATTCATCTCATAGAGTTAAATCATTCTTTGGATT
>NW_012109463.1:265825-267693 GCF_000951045.1 Mandrillus leucophaeus | reverse complement strand
CAAAGGGACATTCGGGAGCACATTCAAGACTATTTTGAAAATGGAAATATCTCAGATAAAAACTAGAGAGAAGCTTTGTGAGAAACTGCGTTGTGATGTGTGAATTCCACTCAGGGAATTATACCTCTTATCTCATAATGCAGTGTTTAAACACGTTTCCTGTAAAACTGAAAAAGTGATATTTCAGAGCGCATTGAAGACTATGGTGAAAATTGAACTATCCTCAAATAAAACCCAAAAGAAGCATTCCAAGAAGCAGCTCTCTGATGTGTGCATTTATTTCACAGAATTAAAACTTAGTCTACATTGCCCAGTTTGGAAACTCTGTCTTTGAGGAATCTGCGAAGAGATATTAAGTGGCGCCCAGGGGCCTGTGGTGAGCAAGAAAATTTCTTCCATTGAAAACTGGACAGAAGCTTTGGGAACACCTGCTTTGTGATGTGTGGATTCATCTCATAGAGTTAAATCATTCTTTGGATTGAGCAGTTTGAATTCATTGTTTCTGTGGAGTCTGAGAAAGGACATTTGGGAAAAGTCTTTAGAATATGCTGAAAAGGAAATACCCTCAGAGAAAACCCATAAGGAAGCTTTCTGTGAAACTGCTCTCGGTCATGTGATTTCCACTCACACAGTTAACCTTCTCTTTTCATTGAGCAGTATTCTAACACTGTGTTTAGTCTGCAAAGGGATACTCGGAAGCGCTTTGAGGCTTATGGTGAAAATGGGAATATCTTCAGATAAACACTAGAGAGAAGATTTCTGAGGAGCTGTTTTGTGACGTGTGCATTCTACTCACTGAGTTATACTTTTCTTCTCATAGAGGATTGGGGAATCCCTTTTGGAGAAAAAGCTACCAAGGGACAATCAGGAGTATATAGACTGCTATTGTGAAAAAGGAATTACCCTCCGACAAAAACGGGAAAGAAGCTTTCTGGACAACTGCTTTGTGATAGATATGTTAATTCATCTCACATAGATAAAACTTTCTTTGTATTACGCAGTTTGGAAACTCCATCAGGGACAGATCTGCAAAGGGAAATTCAGGAGTACCTTCAGGCCTATGGTGAAAACGGAAATCTCTTCATATGAAAATAGGAGAGAAGCTTTCTGAGAAACTGCTTTGTGATGTGTGCATTCCACTCAAGGAGATATACCTCTTTCTCATAAGGCAGTGTTTCAACACTGTTCATGTAAAACCGAAAACGTGATATTTCATAGCGCATTGGATACTAAGGTGAAAAGAGAACACTCCTCAAATAAAACCCGGAAAGAAGCGTTCCAAGAAACTGCTCTCTGATATGTGCATTCAATTCACAGAATTACAGCTTACTTTACATTGCCCAGTTTGGAAACGCTGTCTTTGTGGAATCTGTGAAGGTATATTTAGTGGCTCCTAAAGGTCCGTAGTGAGCAAGGAAATGTCTTCCGTTGAAAACTGGAGAGAAGATTTGTGAGCAACTGCTTTGCGATGTGTGTATTCATCTCATAGAGATAAACCATTCTTTGGATTGAGTAGTTTGAAATCACTGTTTCTGTGGAATCTGAGGAAGGACATTTGGGAACGCTCTTTAAAATAGGAAAACTAGATCCCATTTGTCAATTTTGGCTTTTGTTGCCATTGCTTTTGGTGTTTTAGTCATGAAGTCCTTGCCCATGTCTAGGTCCTGAATGGTATTATCTAGGTTTTCTTCTAGGATTTTTATGGTATTAGGTCTAACATTTAAGTCTCCAATCCATATTGCATTAACTTTCGTATACGGAGTAAGGAAAGGATCCAGTTTCAGCTTTCTGCTTATGGCTAGCCAATTTTCCCAGCACCATTTATTAAATAGGGAATCCTTTCCCCATTTCTTGTTTTTCTCATGTTT